>NC_136807.1:63724407-63769407 GCF_951216825.1 Electrona antarctica
AATAAGGGCCTTTCTCGGCCCCATGCACCCTTGTTTATATTGTGTTTAGTTTCCAAGATGGCTGCAGCACCAGGAGGGGCGGAGGTGAGCGGGTGGGGTTGACATATGCCCTTACTGGGCTGCATTCACAAATCCAAGGCTGAGCTCACACCTTTCATGCAATTCTCGTGCTCGTTGGATGCATGTTGTGTAGTGTCATGGCCGCCCAATGTATTTCCAATGGAGGTCACATGGTTTGACCCAACATTGTGTTGTGTGAGGGGGAGGGGCGCACGACTGCGCCCCTCCCCCTCACACAACACAATGTTGGGTCAAACCATGTGACCTCCATTGGAAATGCATTGGGCCGCTGGGCGGCCATGACACTACACCCAACGAGCACAGAGAATTGCATGAACCGTGTGAGTGCACCCCAAGACATCTGTCTTGCGTTTGTCTTGTGTCTGTGTTTAATGGCCGCTCCAATGCATTTCCAATGGAACCCCATATGGTTTGACCAACCATTTTGTTTGATGGGGGGGCAGAACACATCCATCAAAGCTGTGTTCAGACACAAGTCAGGTGTCAGACACAAGGCAAGTGTCTTGAATGCAGTTCAGTAAGGGGCATATGTTGACCCCGCCCGCTCACCTCCGCCCCACCCCCTCCTGGTGCTGCGGCCATCTTGTAAACTAAACACAATATAAACAATGGGAGAAGGGTGGGGCCGGGAAAAGCCGTTATTGACTTGATTGAGTGGTCCCCCTTATGTTATGATTTTATCTACTTGGTGTATTTTATTATTTTGCATCATACTCATAGTGCTCTTATTAATGGATCGAGATGACTTGACTGGACTGGACTATGACGGACTAACAGTTTATGCCATTAAGTTTTAGCTCCATCAGTGTTTCTTTCTTTCTTTCTTTCTTTCTTTCTTTCTTTCTTTCTTTCTTTCTTCCTTTGTCCTTTGATTTTCTCTCTGTTGATACTACTGTGTGTCATGGATGCACTAATCTTATCGTATCTTCCCTCTCGGCATGCCACATAATCAAACCGAGCGTCCTTGACTCCAGA
Organism: Electrona antarctica; assembly: GCF_951216825.1. Lineage (NCBI taxonomy): Eukaryota > Metazoa > Chordata > Actinopteri > Myctophiformes > Myctophidae > Electrona > Electrona antarctica. The sequence continues at coordinate 63,725,464 of NC_136807.1, forward strand.
AATGAAAAGGGTTGAGAATCGGCGCTCTGGCAAACAACCGTGAAATGATGATGATAACGTGTTCCTGAGGAGAGTATACACTATACAGGCTGTCCTGTCCTGACCGTCACTGTCAGGGAGGAGAGGAGAGGAGAGGAGAGGACTGTCTGTCTTTTTAAACCACTTCTCATACTAATATCCCAATACCTTTTGCATAAAGGAAGGGAAAAGCTGAAAGAAGAAAAGAAGGTATGATGTTTCCACCCGAGAGCGTCAATATTTCACATTGAATCGTTTATAATTTGGAGGACGCTCGTTACCAACGGCCTGTTGACAGTTTTGACGGTGGCTTTTAATAGTTGTAAATGTGGTTCATAAAGAAGGACAGAAAGAGAGACAGCTGAAGCAGATGGAAGCAAACACTGTGGAACATAAAACACGTGTATTAATTTATCGTCCCCATTAGTGAGTGTTAAAGAGTGCCGTTGCTTTTTGACTCGTCCATTATTCATCTGTGACGGTATCTGTCGGCTCCATCATGGCCCATGATGCACTGGGGTATGTCATTCACACCCTGTGCACACGCAACGATTATTTACAATTGAGGCATTTAGCAGACTTACAGCAAGCAAGAACAACACATGGCAATACATCAAATACATAGAAACAGAACAACACATGGTAATACATCAAATACATAGAAACAGAACAACACATGGTAATACATCACATACAGAAACAGAACAACACATGGTAATACATCACATACAGAAACAGAACAACACATGGTAATACATCACATACAGAAACAGAACAACACATGGTAATACATCAAATACATAGAAACAGTCATGGATCATTATTTGCAACCTAATATCTGTAGTAGAATATCTGTATGATGAAACTAATAATGTGACCAGATTTGACTGAGAGCCTGTCATCGTGCAACCTCCAGCTTTTGCAATGCAATTGCATAGTTAGAAAGAATAGAAGAGAGATAGACAGGGAAAGAGATACAGGCAAATACAAGTAGCAGCAATAACAATAATAATGAATGAAATAGTGTAGGATAATATAATTAATGAAATAGTGTAAGATAATATGGTATAGCAAAGTTGTCGGATAATATATAATGTATGAGAATATTAGGATATAGTGTAGTGGTGTAATAATATGATAGCAGTCCATGGTCGTGCACTAGAGAACAACGGGTGGTAACCGCAATTTAGGGTGGATTTGGGTCAATTCAATATATTATAAATTAATATTGGATAAACCGTGGGTGAAATAATGCGGGAAATAAATGAATGGCATCTATCTGTATGCTTATTAAAGTTTTTAAAACGCACAAAATCTCGGCGTGCGTGCGTTAGTAGCATTTTTACATAATTTTCCATGATCTGACAAGTAAAACAGAAGGGAGGATACGTTTGGCGTGGGACTGGGAGTGATTAAGTTCTTTACCCTGCCGATGACCGCTGGATATGCTGTATGAAAATACGTTGCAATGTGAGAACGTGGACGGCGTGTTACCATGGAAATGGATATATACAACCACTACGTATAACATTGGTGAACTGTCGAGAGTGGTGAGTGACATTGTTTGTACAATTACATATAAATAGCCGATCTACAAGCTCACAACGCACTCGCAGCGACACGTTGTTTAACCTTTGACCTGTAAGGTCGTCGAGGCTAGTTTAACCTTTGACCTGTAAGGTCGTCAAGGCTAGTTTAACCTTTGACCTGTAAGGTCGTCAAGGCTAGTTTAACCTTTGACCTGTAAGGTCGCCGAGGCTAGTTTAACCTTTGACCTGTAAGGTTGTCGAGGCTATAGGCAATGTTCCCCCTAAGGTGCGCCCATGTGCGTCTGAAATCTGTCGCGCACAGACACAGAGTAGCTCAGCTGGTGTAAAAAAAAAGTTTTCTTAAAAAAAGAATGGTGTCAGGGGGGGGGGGGGGGGGGGGGTAAATCAACTAATCAAATGATTCCCGGCTGCGGCTGCGGCTGCAGCTGCACCGCTCCAGGAGATGGGTCAAATGCGGAGAACAAATTCACTGCGGTAACGTGTGTGACAAATCGTACAACTTTGAGTTTGTCGCGCAAGCTTCAGTTTCTAGTTGTCCTTCCTTCAGCCAGCAATACAGCATTTGGTTCAGGAGGTGGTAGTCTTGCATTTGGTTCAGGAGGTGGTAGTCTTGTCCGTGGCATAATGCCACGGACAAGACCAAGTGTATGTATGGCACATTAGGAGTCCAACTAGTACTGATTTACTACGACACTATGTATGGTACATTAGGAGTCCAACTAGTACTGATTTACTACGACACTATGTATGGTAAATTAGGAGTCCAACTAGTACTGATTTACTACGACACTATATATGGAATATTAGGAGTCCAACTAATACTGATTTACTGGGGGGGGGGGGTTAAATCAACTAATCAAATGATTCCCGACCGCTCCAGGAGATGGGTCAAATGCGGAGAACAAATTCACTGCGGTAACGTGTGTGACAAATCGTACGACTTTGACTTTGTCGCGCAAGCTTCAGTTTCTAGTTGTCCTTCCTTCAGCCAGCAATACAGCATTTGGTTCAGGAGGTGGTAGTTAGATCGTTAGATCGTTATATTGTGTGTGTGTGTGTGTGTGTGTGTGTGTGTGTGTGTGTGTGTGTGTGTGTGTGTGTGTGTGTGTGTGTGTGTGTGTGTGTGTGTGTGTGTGTGTGTGTGTGTGTGTGTGTGTGTGTGCGTGCGGCTCGTTTTCCCAGGATCTGGCAACGCTGAGCATTGAGCGTACAGGATAGTACAACATGGATTCATATGGAAGTGTGCCCAGTACAGTACAGATGGAATCACTGGGGCATGCACACGCACACGCACACACACACACACACACACACACACACACACACACACACACACACACACACACACACACACACACACACACACACACACTGTATGCCTAGTACAGTCCAGTAGATGTAATCATTGGGGCATGCACATCCACACATTACTGTATGCCTATATACACTACAGTGGTGTGTGTGTGTGTATTGTTTCACTCTATGATGTGGGTTAAGAAATGAAATCAGCCAACTGCAATAATAAACCAACTGGCCAGCGGTCAGCAATATGTCCATAGTGAACACTTGGTCTTGTCCGTGGCATAATGCCACGGAATATGACCGTGACATATGTTCAGAATATGTACGACACTGATTTACTACGACACTATGTATGGTACATTAGGAGTCCAACTAGTACTGATTTACTACGACACTATGTATGGAATATTAGGAGTCCAACTAGTACTGATTTACTATGACACTATGTATGGTACATTAGGAGTCCAAATAGTACTGATTTACTACCACACTATGTATGGTACATTAGGAGTCCAAATAGTACTGATTTACTATGACACTATGTATGGAATATTAGGAGTCCAACTAGTACTGATTTACTATGACACTATGTATGGTACATTAGGAGTCCAAATAGTACTGATTTACTACGACACTATGTATGGAATATTAGGAGTCCAACTAGTACTGATTTACTACCACACTATGTATGGAATATTAGGAGTCCAACTAGTACTGATTTACTACCACACTATGTATGGAATATTAGGAGTCTAACTAGTACTGATTTACTACCACACTATGTATGGAATATTAGGAGTCCAACTAGTACTGATTTACTATAACACTATGTATGGAATATTAGGAGTCTAACTAGTACTGATTTACTACCACACTATGTATGGAATATTAGGAGTCCAACTAGTACTGATTTACTACGACACAATGTATGGAATATTAGGAGTCCAACTGATTTTACTACGACACTATGTATGGAATATTAATAGGAGTCCAACTATAGTACTACTGGTTCTCAAATGTTTAATTTGCAAGGACCCGCTTAACCCATTTAGGACTGAGACCAGATTCTACAAATATCTTCTAAATCATAACAGTATCCTGAAAAACTCTATATTTCTATGTCAGTGGTGATCAAAGTTTTTCATGTCAAGGACCCCAAAAACTATATGTAATTGGTCGCCGACCCCCATCTGAAAATATATTGTTCCAGGGACCCCCCCGGAAGCAAAGATTTGAGTTAAGAAAGAATATATATTTGCGCCACAAGAGTATGGTTCTCCTGGGTGGACAATGTTTTTATACAAGAAATGGATTTCTATGGCAGGGGGAGAAGTAAAAAATAAATAAAAATACATACAATATAATATTTCTTGTAAGACAATTAGCAGATCTTCAACCTCACAATGTGCCACCACACCAGGTGGCCTAAACAAAACAATGTAACAATCTTATTTATTTTACCATATTATAATCACCCAAAAATGCAGGGATTTTGGACTGCCTCAGACAAGCCGCCCCCCACCCGCTCCTCTCGTGATGTTTGGCACCCCGCACAAGAATCCCCTCCCTTGACTTCTGCTCCACTACGTCTCAGAGGCAAATGTTTATTTGAAAACCTCAGTTATAGTTACATTGTACCTTCATTTGTTTCCATTTCAAGTTTTCAAATGTTTTGCAGTCGTTAATGTATGTTTTGTAATGAAAATCTATATCTCCAATACGTTTGTGCTTTTACTCAAATAAATGTTGAATGAATTCCCGACTTTTACTTGTAACAGTTTTAAGTATTGATACTTTTACTTCCACCACTGTTTGATATTCATAACGGTGTCATTTGCATGTTTCTTTTTCTTCTTTTTTTTGCAGCCTCATAAGCCGATTTACCCGTTCAGCCGTCTGTACAGAACAATGAGGGGAGAAGATTTACACACGTCAACGATAGCTCTCTCTCTCTCTCTCTCTCTCTCTCTCTCTCTCTGCATTTCATTCAGCAGTGTTGATTTTGACAGCAGGTTTTGACTTAGTTTTGAGTCATAGAAAAGGAAAGCCAGACAATACTGATGGCTGCTCGGAGCAAACCAAGAGCCACTTGTCCAACGGACAAGTACAATGTTAATGAACTCGTCCGAAAATATGTATTACTTGTGCCGGACAACATTTCCAGTCGACTGACCACTACACTATCATAGGGCAGTATTATGCGTGTCTTAAGTACCAGGTCTTATTACTTAACTTAAGACCTGGAGGCGTGATCAATGCCATTTGGCTATTCTGAGTGGCCAAACAGCATTGACCACGCCTCCAGGTCTTAAGTTAAGTAATAAGACATGGTACTTAAGACACGCATAATACTGCCCTCTGTCTCCAACAAGTGTTATAGAAGAGGGGGGAAAAAATAAATAAATAGTGTGTTGTCAAGGTCTGCCTCATCTCTGACCTACTTAGACAGCGTTGAACACGTCATTTCTCTGATCTGTAGAGAGATAGTTTTTTTTTTTGCCCACTCATCACGTCCTAGCTTACAGTGTACTGCACACACACACGCACGCACGCACGCACACACGCAAACTATGTTAAAAAAAGAATAATGTTTTGTAATAACTTTTCAAATAATTGTAGTTGTGTAAAAAGTACAATGTTTGGATCAGAGATGTAGTGGAGTACAATGTTTGGATCAGAGATGTAGTGGAGTAGAGTAGAAGTAAGAGAAAGTGGAAATAACACTCCAGTAAAGTAGTAGAAATACAACAAAATTGTACTTAAGTACAAATTGTGCTTAGTTACTTTCCACCCTACACTGCCGACCAATCACCATGCACCGCTGTGACTTTATATAGCTCCAGGATTGGGTCACACAAGGTGTCCCCCCCACCGCAGTGTGAGCAGGGCTGTTTTTAAACCTCCTCCGGCCTATGTTCCAGAGCTCCAGCTGCACTGTGCACTACTCTGTGAATGCAACTCTGGACCCTGATACAGCACACCCCTGCCTCATCCTGTCTGAGGATGGAAAACAAGTGAGTCATGGAAATGTAAGGAAGAATCTCCCCCAAAACAAAGAGAGATTCTCACAGTATTTCCTTGTTTTAGGAAAACAAAGCTTTTTCTCAGTAAGGTTTTACTTTGAGATTCAGGTTGGAGGGAAGACATCTATCCGTTTCCCAACGATGCAGGTTACTGGACTATAGAGTTGAGGAATGGAAATTAGCACAAGGCTGCTCTTGACCCTCCTGTTTTCCTCCCTGTAAAGCCCAACACACACCGTATGTGAAGCGGGTGCGCAGCGACGCGGCACAGTATTGCCGCGCGTCATAGCCGCACAGCAACACCCACAGGACACGGTGCGCTACCGCGCGGCAACGCCTTGAAAATAGAACAGCGGCGTATCGGAGCGTCAGGCGAGGCGTGAACGTGCACCGGCGTGCATCTGTTCACAGATGGTGTGTGTTGGGCTTAAGAGAGGAGCACCAGACAGTGGGAGTGTTTGTGGATTATGAGGAGGGTCTGGTCTCCTTTTATTATGTGGAGACCAGAGTTCACCTGTACTCGTTCACTGGCTGCTCCTTCACTGGGAGACTCTTAGCCTGGCTAATAAGCCAGACTAATATCACACAACACTGTCGCGGTATATCAGTCTGGGCTGGCTCCACTTGGATTTCATTTCCCGGGGAACATTTTCTCTTTGACGCAATTGGTCAGAGCTACTGTCAGTCAAAAGTCTCAAGCATTAAACGTCACTGTACCAAAGCCCGCCTATATTGCATACCGTGTCCCGATTGGTCCGACCTGTTCTCTGCTGTAGGAAAGAGGCGTGCTACTGAGCCTCGCCAGACCGTAATCCGCTGGTAGGCAACTTTTTTTTGCCAACGGCTGATTCGGTCTGGTTTATTAACCAGGCTAGGAGACTCTACCCATTATTCAATCCATGTAGCAACCAAAATGGTACAAACGCTGCTCCTCTGGTAATCTCCCCTGTCGACAAAGTGAGTGACACCCACACCACTAGAGGGAGCCACAGTGATCTGGTATCACCCAAATTTAGATCAAACACAGGAAGATTCTCATTATTCTACTCTGCCACCAGGATGTGGAATTCACTGCCATCATCCATTAAAGGACATTTAATTCGTTGAAACTGGCCTGAAAAAATGGAGACCACAAAGTCCTACTATTTGTCACATACATTGCTGTATCTTAAATTTGTTCTCCGCATTTGACCATCTCTTGGAGTGGTGAGCCGCAGCCATGCCGCGCTCGGGAATCATGTGCAGTTGGTCTGACCCCCAAATCCAACCCATTGATGCTGAGTGCCAAGCAGGGACTGACCCCCCAATCCAACCCTTGATGCTCAGTGCCAAGCAGGGACTGACCCCCGAATCCAACCCATTGATGCTGAGTGCCAAGCAGGGAGGCATTGGGTCCATTTCTCAGAATCTTTGGTATGACCCGGCCGGGGATCGAACCCCGACCTCCCAGTCTCAGGCCGGACACACTAACCACAAGGCCATTGAGCTGGTAAGGGGAGGTTAATGTATAAAACATCATCAGGAGACCACAAGGGGACGTTATTCTACATTTCCATCACATCTTCAAGAGAATGTGTGAATGCCACAGTACAAGGACGGAGCACGCCAGCCTACTCGGGGCCATGCATGTCGGGAACGATGCAAGTCGTTCCATTTATATCGACCAATGAATCACACATGTGACGTGGCGCTCAGCCAATCCGTGAAGCCAACAGGTTTGGGTTGACCAACCAGGGAAGCCGACGCATACGATCTCCCGAACACACAGAGAATGTGTGTCTCTCTCTCAGAGCTGCAGGCTGACAGATACAGATATGTGTGGTTCCTGAGATTAAACCGTTGGTCCGTCTGATTGGCCAGTCGTCACTGCACACCTCAGGCTCACATGAGACACACTCTAATTGGCTAGTCGTCACTGCACACCTCAGGCTCACATGAGACACACTCGCCACGTTTGAGGTGGTTCGGTCAGACACTTTCCGAGTTACGCCCCGGGGGGGACACATTTCTGTGTGACACACACAGGGACACATGTTGTCCTTGGATAACGTTTTGTCCACAATTCGTGGTTGGTACCATGCAGGAGCTGCAGCGATAAAGACTTACTTAGAGAAAGTCTGCCCATCACACCGGCCTTCGTACATAAGACTTACTCAAGCACCATGTACGCACCTGTCCTACTACTCCAATAATAAACAATATACATTGATTCCAAACACATCTCTCATCCACTCACTCTGGTTGCCTCAGACTCACATCCAACGTTCAGTCACCCAGCAAAACCTATTACACTGCCAATCCTATTTTATTTATTTTTATCCCAAGATTTTTGTAGCCCATTTTTTCATCCAGTGTCAATTATCTAATGTAATCCTGGGCGCTACACTTCCTCTGCCAACCTGGGGGGTCCAAGCTGCTTCTTTTCACCTGACAGGGGAGAGTTTCCCCGGCCGGACGTAGCGCGTGGATATATATATATATATATAGCTAGATAGCTATAAACACAACACGAGATATAGAGATATATAGCTAGATAGCTATAAACAAAACACAAGATATATAGCTAGATAACACAACCTGAGATCACAACACTGGTATCGGTATTTGGTATCGGCTAACACAGAAACTGTAATATCGGGATCGGATCGGGAACAAAAAAAGTATCGGGACATCCCTACTATTATTGAATACTTACAGTGGAGTCCTGCAGTTATCATCCCGACCACTAGGAGGAGACAGAACACACCTACAGCCACTGAAAGGTAAACAAAGTGACTGTGAACACCCATATAGTGTCTGTCCGTCCGTGTGTGTGTGTGTGTGTGTGTGTGTGTGTGTGTGTGTGTGTGTGTGTGTGTGTGTGTGTGTTGTGCGTGCGTGCGTGCGTGCGTGCGTGTGAGAAAAACCAAACAAAAACAGAACAGAAAAAATACCATCCGCTGTTTTTTCTTTTGTTTTAATTAATAATTTAGTCATTAAGAAAGACAATGGATTTTGTGTTCTTTTAGATTTCTGTGTTTTAATTAAATATACTGTGTTAATGGTTACTCTATAATGAGACTAATTGATAAATATCAATATGAATTAATTACATTCTCATTCAAAAAGCCTCCCATACCATGACAGTTAAAGAATGTCACATTTTTAAGGAGACACTATTCAATTCAATCAAATAATGTAATAATTCAGAATATTGATGTCGTTGTGGGTGGATTGAACAGTACATTTATATCGGCTAGTATATATTTCAGACAGTGGGTGGATTGAACAGAACATTTATGTATACAATTAGTATATAGTATATTTTCATCAAATTAATTTCATTAAAATAAACTCATTAAAATAATAATAATTATTACTCTCTCTCTCTCCTCCGTCCTGATACTCCTGGACCTGTCTGCAGCGTTCGACACGGTGAACCATCAGATCCTCCTCTCCACCCTCGAGGGGATGGGGGTCTCAGGCTCTGCACTCTCCCTGTTTGCATCCTACCTGACGGGTCGCTCCTACCAGGTGATGCTGAGAGGGTCTGTGTCAGAACCACACAGGCTCACAACTGGGGTTCCCCAAGGCTCGGTTCTGGGTCCTCTTCTTTTCTCTCTCTACACTACATCTCTGGGTGCTGTCATCCACTCCCATGGCTTTTCCTACCACTGCTATGCCGATGACACCCAGCTGATCCTCTCATTCCCCCCCTCTGATACCCAAGTGGAGGCACGCATTGCTGCTTGTCTGGCTGACATCTCGGAGTGGATGTCGACAAACCACCTGAAGCTCAACCTGGACAAGACCGAGCTGATGTTCCTCCCGGGGAAGGGCTGTCCGCACCGAGACATGGCCATCACCATTGATAATGCTGTGGTGACCTCAACTCGGACTGCGAAGAGTCTGGGTGTGACCCTGGACGATCAACTGACGTTCTCGGCAAACATCGCATCAGATTCCTCCTCTACAACATCAGGAGGATTCGCCCCTTCCTCACGGAGAAGGCAGCCCAGGTGCTCATCCAGGCTCTCGTCATCTCCCGCCTGGACTACTGCAACTCCCTCCTTGCTGGTGCTCCGGCATCTGCCATCAGACCTCTGGAGCTTGTTCAGAAAGCTGCGGCTCGTCTGGTGTTCAACCGCCCCAAGTTCTCCCACACAACCATCCTTCTCCGTTCTCTACACTGGCTCCCCGTAGCGGCTCACATCCAGTTCAAAACCCTGGTGTTAGCCTATAGGGCAGTGAAAGGAACAGCTCCTTCCTACCTCCGGGTTATGGTCGATGCCTACACCCCTGCCCGACCACTTCGGTCTGCCACCTCGGGGCGACTGATTGCCTCGTCACTCAAGGGTCCTTCTGGCCGATCCACACGGTCACGACTCTTTTCTGTTCTGGCCCCACAGTGGTGGAATGAACTTCCCACTGATGTTAGGACAGCAGAGTCACTGCCCATATTTCGCCGCAGGTTGAAAACCCACCTCTTCAGGAAACACTACCCTTCCTCTCTGCCTGACCTACTTGTTGTTAACTAGTTGTACGAACGCTTGTTTTCTATTGTTGTATTGTTTATTGGATCTTGTTTAGTCGATACACTTAATTGTTTTAGCTCATGCTCATTTGATTTAGCTATTTTGTCTCATCTGTTTAAGGAAATAGGTAGCTGATATATTGCACTTTTACCTTAGCGCTAGGTATACTCTTGGTTGCTTGTTTTTGCAGAAAATGCACTAAAGACTTCTGGTGATTAGTAGTTTTTGTTCCCTACCTATGTTGAATACACTTATTGTAAGTCGCTTTGGATAAAAGCGTCTGCTAAATGACTGTAATGTAATGTAATAAGTTAGTAAATCAATATATGATAGTAGAATAAGATAAAAACTGCATTGTGAGTGGTCAGTAGTCAGTAGTTATAATAGTGCATTGTGTGGTCAGTATTCATTAGAACAATGTGAAGTTATAATACCTGCATTGTGTCGGTTCACTTCGTCACTTACAGCCAGCCTGGTTTCCATTTCTGTCAGTTTAGCAAGGAGGGCTGAAAACAAGAGCATCAGCATTAACATTCATTCAATCATAAATAAAGCCTTATAGAGCGTCGCAGTCCCGCCTCCTACCCTGGACCAGGAAATGAAACCCAATGCATTATTCTCATAGACATTTCTTAAAGTATTTATTTAAAGACGGTTACGCCGCGGACAAAGCCAACTCGAGTCGTGACAACTCATGACAACACAAACAATATTTTGGATCAAACAAATAATTACAAAGAAGAAAATCAACAAAAAAAGTGTTGTAACCTGCCGTTTTTTTGTTCTTTCTAATTATTTGTTTGGTCCAAAATATTGTTTGTGTTGTCATGAGTTGTCACGACTCGAGTTGGCTTTGTCCGCGGCGTAACCGTCTTTAAATAAATACTTTAAGAAATGTCTATGAGAATAATGCATTGGGTTTCATTTCCTGGTCCAGGGTAGGAGGCGGGACTGCGACGCTCTATAGAGCCTTATTTACTATAGACCGATTCAGAAACGGGTCTCATGGTCGCAGGCAACATATTTCCTGTAGGAGGAGACGACATATCTGCGGTTTAAACCTGCACCTCTTATACTACAGTGAATGGAAAAGTGACTGATGTTAGTCTGCCTCAAACGTTACTCTTTTACCTGTTTTTTACTAACACATTTAATAACACATTTAATAACATTACAAAGATGCCCAGAACATCGGGATGAACCTGTGTAGTGAGGTATAAAGTATAGCAGCCTTGTGTTCATAAAACAGAAAGATTGGGGATTGGGTAAGACTGACGTTATGTATCTTCCAGGACCTTTCACTGCTTTGTCTCAACCATTACTCTATGGCTCTGGTCTCAGCCACCGCGGTAGATATTTTGACATTCTGTTTTTTTTCTTTTTTAATGTTGCCACTACTGTTGGAGCAGCCATAAACTACAAAGGTTCATCCCGATGTTCTGGACATCTTTGTAATGTTAGTGTTAGTAAAAAGCAGGTAAAAGAGTAACGTTTGAGGCAGACTAACATCAGCCACTTTTCCATTCACTGTAGTAGAAGAGGTGCGGGTTTAAACCGCAGATATGTCGTCTCCGCCTACAGGAAATACGTTGCCATGAGACCCGTTGGCACGCTGGCAGGCGCTGTGGACGTGTCCTACGAGGGGGAACGGTGGCCCCAGGCGCCGTGGGCGTGTCCTACTAGGGGGCACGGTGGCAGGCGCTGTGGGCGTGTTCTCTCCTCCGCGTCATCAGTGGCCATTCCAGAGGCGGGATTGGCAAAAGGCAGAGCCATAGAGTAAGACAGAGTTACGACATCGAGGGGGCAAAAACTGAGCGCTCGAGCGCAGTTCATGCAGCCTGAACTGGGACAAGCTGGAGTTTGAAATACATTGTTTTCAACAAGGGCGCCGCAAATATCAGCAATTGTAGGCATGTGTGCAACATGCCAACTGTTTTAAAGTATTGTACAGTAACAATTAAAGTCTCTGTAATGTTTATGTTGTATTATTAATAAAAAACAATCTAAAATAAAGGGATTTAACATGGTGCCCGCCAGAACCGTAGAAATCGTAGGATTAAATCCCCTAGCCTGCCAGAACCGTAGGCTACGTTTGCCAGGGTTTATATTCTTTAATCCATGTTAGCTGCCGTTCGTTAGCACAACAGTCAAAGTGTGACAGTGGCCGCGGCCATTTTGAAGATGCGCGCGCGCATCCACTTGCACTCAATATGCTGCATTCAATTGCCTGTATCTCAGAAACATAACCGGTTTGGCGAATCAAGCCCCCAGACCCCCGCACTATTTCCATCTCCATCTCTCTCTCTCTCAACAATCACAGCACTCCATCTTTAAAGTCACATTTAATTTTTGTATGAGTATACACTCCCCCAGACCCCCGCACTCTTTCCATCTCCATCTCTCTCTCTCTCAACAATCACAGCACTCCATCTTTAAAGTCACATTTAATTTTTGTATGAGTATACACTCCCCCAGACCCCCGCACTCTTTCCATCTCCATCTCTCTCTCTCTCAACAATCACAGCACTCAATCTTTAAAGTCACATAAAAGTACACACTGCCTGCCTGGCAAATTCAGTGTGTTTTTTTCTCTAACAGACAGCAGCTCCAACAGGCACGCACGCACACACGCACGCACGCACACACACACACACACACACACACACACACACACACACACACACACACACACACACACACACACACACACACACACACACACACACACACACACACACACACACACACACACACACACACACACACGCATTTGAAATGTTTATTTATGTCCACATAAGTACAGGAATACCTTGTACAAAGAACATAAACACTGCCAGTGCAGTTTGACAATAGGAGAGCAGTCAGTTACACCGTGCATGGAGGGCAAATCATCGTTACATACAGTACAGCTGACATGTCGGACACAGGGCAGCAGACATAAATCATGGATAAAGGAAACAACGCCTCCTCCAAATTGAGCGGCTTCCTATAATGGCTGAAACTGAGCAGTACTTATATTGGCCATTTGTAAGCCCCTCACAACCAACTTATGCACATAACATGCCCTAGGCTGCCAAAGATAAAAACTAAAGGTTTACATCTGTAGCCTAGCTGTGAGATGGTCTGCACTAGCTGCTGATACTTCAGCACTTTGGTTAGAAACACACACACACACACACACACACACACACACACACACACACACACACACACACACACACACACACACACACACACACACACACACACACACACACACACACTTCCTTCTTACTACGGTACATTGTGTCATTGCAGTAGTCTTGTGCATATGTGATTTCGTTTTTATTTCTATTCTTTACCCCCAGCATCCAAATATTGTATATTGTATGTTTAAATAGCATATACAAATATTAAACATGATGAAACATGACGGTCATATATTTTCAGGGCTGATAAGACTCACTATCAATATCAAAGGATGGACAGTGAACTTGCGCTCAATGTCGTTTCATGGTCAGAGAGAGAGAGAGAGAGAGAGGCTTGCCTTGCACAAAGTGATTGATCTGTGTCTGACACTGTCTCTAGCCCGCACATGCACTAGGCCTACAGCAGGGCTCCGGGGTCCCAAAGGACTTCATGTTAAGGGTTTTAGTGTCTCAGCTGTGAGAGAGACTAGCAAACTGTAACACCTGCAGGGCAGAGAGATACAAAGGCTAAGAAACATAACCGGTTTGGTGAATCAAGCCCCCAGACCCCCGCACTCTTTCCATCTCCATCTCTCTCTCTCTCTCTCTCTCTCTCTCTCTCTCGCAACTATATTCCCTTTCCCAAAAAAGTTTGCAGCTGAGCTTGTAGAATGTAGATAGGCTATTTTCAAAAACTATGATTTTGGATGTGTTGTAGAACGTAACATTTATAATCTAAATATCTCTTTGATGTCCTGGAGATACTGTAACTGATTTCCGCATTTCTTAATGAAATCTTGTCTGGCTCGTGGACTACTATGTAATATTATAAATGCACCATTCACTTGTACAAACATCAGCATCTCCATCATCCTTACCTGTGATGTCGTGTGAGACTACTCAAAGTAGTTTGAGTTATATTTCACGACGGTGACTGTTCCCTCGACACTTATGCCCTTCTTGGCGATGGGTCAGAACGCACTATGCTTCTTCCCGCTGCAGTGGAAAGACTCTGCCTCAACGGAACACCTGAAGATCTGCCCTCAGAACTATCAGGCAGGACGTGCAGACACTGAAGGGGGCATCAGTGTCGTTCTCTGTGTCCCCATCATGTCAGCCAAAGCGATGTTACCAATCGAAGGAGCCTTCACCTCAAGTCACCTGGGGCTGCATGAGCAATCGTATCCTGTATCTCATATATGTCAAACTCAAGGCCCGGGGGCCAAATCAGGCCCGTGAGTGAATTATCTTTGGCCCGTGGAATGATATTTAATTAGTATTAGAACTGGCCCTCTGGTATACTGCACGGACCACCATAATACTACAAGTCCGACAATGCACTGCGAGTGCATCGATCGGCACATATCACATACTATGAAAGCAGTGCTTGGTGAGGATCATAGAACAGGAAACTGAGCTTAATAATAATGCATTTTCAGTTTTAAATGCATTTACTTTTTTGCTGTTTGCCTGGGACGTCCTCATGACCGCGGTGCCCGTGTGTTGAAACACAGTCCGGCCCTCGACCAATTTCTTTATTTTGGCCCACTGTGTATTTGAGTTTGACATCCCTGCTGTATCTCCTCAAAACCAAATACAGACACAGCCGCAGTTTGAAATGGTCAAAACCCTCATCCTGATTGGGGCAGACCACCCCACCTAATCACACCAACCGAGCAAGTGAGGTTGGGGCCTCCAGGTGTGCCAGCAGCCATCTGCACAAGACTGGGTTGGACCCTGCAGGGCCCAGCCAGAGCCCTGGAAAGCAACCTTCAGCCAAGACAATGTATATTGACTATAACAGAGCCCCAGAACACAGAGCTCATGAGAAGTATAGAGAAACACTGGCAGGAGGCCGCCAAGATACAATGCCCCAGAGACCCAGAGGGCAGTATTATGCGTGTCTTAAGTACCAGGTCTTATTACTTAACTTAAGACCTGGAGGCGTGGTCAATGCTGTTTGGCCACTCAGAATAGCCAAATGGCATTGATCACGCCTCCAGGTCTTAAGTTAAGTAATAAGACCAGTAATAAGACCATCGTTGCTGCGGCCACTGCCGCAGCAACGATGTCATGAGAGGCAAGTATCCACCAAAAACAATGTGCCTGAAAGGGACGAGTCAAAGGTCAGAAAGCCCACCTCCTCTAATGTCCTGTCAGTAGCAACTCAACCTGCACCTGAAATAGACCCTCACCCCACCTCATCCTTGAAAATGTAGGATTAGTTACCAGAATCAAGATCCTATGTGGTCTAGAACTTGAGTTATTGGTAAAATAACAGCAGGTGCTGGCTATTTTAGAAAATGGCTGCCATGTACCACGGGACAACTCTGTGATGGCCCCATAGTCAACAATGTTCGTTATGGCATGCTCCAACTGTGTGCCAAATGTCATGCTTTTATCGTAAAGTGCACAATTCCATCAAAATACTGCACATAGATGCTGGACTACTTGCTATTTTTGTGGATATACACCAATACGGGGAGGGGGGGATATTATATGTGTAATATGGTGCAAGTACCAAATGCTACTCCTGATTGTGAATCCATACACATCTCATGTGTTCAGATTGGATAATTCAATCAAAAGTTACAACAGTTAACATATTTTGGTAGGGCTAATGGGGCTGGAGTTATTTCCAAAAAGGCTGCTGTGCTCAGAGCCTAATGACATGTTCAAATCCAGTCCCTGAAGACTGCTTTCTAACTAGCTAGCCTAGCCTCAATTGAGTACCACAGACGAATAACAGTATTGTTTTAGCATTAAGTCATACTTCACATTTAATTTATAATAAATTACTGATTGAAGGTGAATGACAGCAGTTATTAGCAAACAATCTGTCTTGTAATCCTCATCTGATGCAATTATGTGTCGATGTTGTTCAGTTACTTGGAAGTCTGACGTCAACAACTTTCCAAAGAAAACAGGAGATCAGATTCTCAAGAAGAGAAGATGTACAGGATTACCTGGTTGAGTCATCATCAATAGGACATGTGCCCATATAAGGACATGTGTCTGCTCGCTCATCAGTTAAGAGTAGAAGTTCTCAACCCCTTCCCCCTCAGTTAAGAGTAGAAGTAACACTTAATGCAGGCATGCAAACAGGCTCAGGGTGAAAAAGGTCACAGCCCGCGGCACAGCCCGCGGAGCAGCAGGCGCGGGGGGGACACTAACGTTAATACTCTCAGTATTGAGAAAGATAATAAAAATAATTCCCTGATGAGATCATAGAACAAAATGGCAGATGATTATTTACTAAATCAGTCAGTATCTATAGTCAATCTAGTCAGTATTGAGCAAGATGCTAACATAGAAAAATAAATAATTAAGTTTTTAAAAAACAGGTCAGCTTCTTTCTGCAAGCAACAGGTGCAACACTCCTCAAAATCCCTGACATTCTTCAGTGTCTTCATATATGATGACTGATGTACTGATCATAAATCTGTTCATATGACTGATGTACTGATCATATCTGTTCATATATGATGACTGATGTACTGATCATATCTGATGAGTGAGCAGACACATGTCCTAATGATGATGACTCAACCAGGTAGTCCTGTACATCTTCCCTTCTTGAGAATCTGATATCCCAGTTGTTGACGTCAGACTTCCCAGTAACTGATAATAACATCGACACATGATTGTGTAGCATTACGTGGAAGCGGGGATTGAACCGGGGCCTCCCACTCGCCAGACCAACCTGGCAACCTGTCGTGCCAATAGGGCTGAGCCCGATTGGCAGGGCTGTTGCGGGCTGGGTCTTGACTGAGGGGCGGGGCTACACTTGCATCAGATGAGGATGAGGAGGACAGAGTGTGTGTTTGTTTGTTTGCTAAAAGCTGCCTTCGTTCACCTTCAATCAGTAGCTTATTATGAACTATAAAAAGAAAAATACAATGTGAAAAGGGTGCCATTTCTTCTTACGCCTTGGATGGCAATTGGATGATTTGAGGCATTTTGTGCCAACAATGTGTATTGCAAAAATCCACCTGTTGGTGGCGCTATAACAGGCCAATGTAGGCGTAAATTGCACGCTGCGTTAATGATTTGAGGCTTTTTGTTCAAAACGTGCCAATCCTGCAAACTTTGAAAGCCAATGTTAGCCAATCAGGATGGAATATGAAATATCGGACAGATCCGTCTTGAACACATGACTATAGAGATACTGTGTAACGATTTGTGGGATTTTTGGACAGAATCTGGAGGAGTAATATCCAAAAATGTGTTTTTCAAATGTCGGCCTCCTGGTGGCGCTATAACAGGCCGTGTGCAAAATTTGGCATCTACCGGGTTAACTCACTCCATGCCACATGACACCTTATGACGCCTATCCCGTATCAAACTTTGGATCACACAGAAAACTGACTCACTATGACTCCATAGTGGATATGACTATGACTGGAAGTACCCTCACTGGAAGTACCCTCACTAAAAACGCCGGGCCAACGCTCCACACGTCCCAAACTCTTCTCCCTTCTGGCCCCAAAACTGTGGAATGCACTCCCCGTTGCAGTCAGAACTGCGGCATCACTCCCAATCTTCCGCCGTAGTCTGAAGACCCACCTTTTCAGACTCCATCATGGCCCATAGCACTTATCCTACCCCCTTAGATAGCACTTTTAGACTTAGATAGCATTTGAAACAGACTTATAGCATGTCATGTAGACAGCACAATAATTGCATTGTATATAGTCATAGCACATCATAGTAGCCTACATATGTATAGCATAGTATAGTATATATGTATAGTTAATATGTATAGTGTCATTATATAGATATGTTCTAGTTACGTTCTTAGCTTACGCATGTTTCTTGATAAATGCATTTTATATATGTGATGTATTCCCATACTTTTGTTCCTGCCTAATGTAAGTCGCTCTGGATTAAGAGCGTCTGCTAAATGCCTAAATTGTAAATTGTAATTGTAAATTGACTATGACTATGATATGACAGTTGTAACCCTAAGATGAGTGTCCTTAGCTCTGGTGTGATTAAAACCCCACCCTCTGTCCCATGAACCAGTCTCTGCGTTGTGTATTTGTTGTTGTTGTTGTGTTTGGTGGTTAGGAGATGAGGATGAAGAACCAGGCATAGGAGATGTGCGGTAGAGTAGTGTAGTATAGTTTATCTCAGTTCTGGTCACCTTGCAGAAAAACAATAACAGTGTCTTTTTTTACAATTCACAATAGTGAATGTCAGAACATCACATGCATGTACTATAAGCTGAAACATAGCCAGTTGTGGTTTAAAGAGAAGGCTCACAGTTACAAACCATAATACTACACCAGTGCATTAGAAAACACAGGAATATATTCAGGTTCAACCATGTAGTTAGCACATGAGCACATGTCTGGCAATAAACTGCTACAAATATACACATCTCTTCACAAATAACCACAACGATATAGTTCCCAACAATCATATTTGTCAATCAAACAGCATGGATGGCTAAAATAATTACTTATATCAAATGGATTAATCAGAAGGGTGGATATGACTCATAGTGGACTGACTCAACATGTATCTGTGTCCTCAGGAAGGTTTTACTATGAGGTCCAGCTTGGAGGGAATACTGACTGGACAATAGGAGTGGCCAGAGAGTCCATCAACAGGAAGGGAGACATCTATCTGACCCCTAATGCTGTCCCTACTGTCCCTGTAAGGGAGGAGCTCCAGGAAGTGGGAGTGTTTGTGGATTATGAAGAGGGTCTGGTCTCCTTTTATGATGTGGAGACCAGAGGAAATCTCTACTCTTTCACTGGCTGCACCTTCACTGAGAAACTATATCCATTCTTCTGCCCATGTTTGGACAGTCTGGAGCTGTGTGGAACTCCATATTTGGATGAAACTGACATCATATTTGTCTGGAGTTGTGTAAGTAACATTGTTGAGCCATGAGGCCCATAGGGCACGCAACCAATCTTCTGTTTCTGTAGCGTGAGGCAGCTTGATGTAAGTACACCTCCTGGACATGACACTAGTATGTCGCAGGGACTTACCCAAGCAGGGAGACCCAGGGAGGTGCCGCACTGGGTCACATTTTTTAGAGTCTTTGGTATGAACCCTGACCTCCCAGTCTCAGGCCTATATATATAACCACAATGCCAATGAGCTGGTTGGAGCTGTGTGGAACAATATTTATTACACATATTTACACATACATATTTGGATCAACCTTGCACCATTCTGGTAAACCTACAGATACAACCCACCCAATACTAGACATAGCTATGCCACCAGACAGGCTATTGGTCGTCACTTTACTCCACCTTTAATACCTAGAACAAATGCACTTAAGAGAACAGTAATGTATAGAGCAGGAGCACATTGGAATGAGCTCCCGCTTATAAACATAGAGAATAAATCAAGCTTTAAAAATAAATTGAAGGCAGCAGTGATTAGGAAAGAAATCATGTTTAGTTAGATTGGTGAGTGTTTTATTTAAATTATTAATAATAGGATATACAATATACAATGTTTATTCTATTTTCTAGAATGCATGAAGACTGAAAGCTTCAATTATTTTTGTTTTGTTTTTAACTATGTAATGAAAGAATTACATTGTATTATGTATGAAGTATGAATGATGTATGAAGGTCCGCAAGGCCAAGTACCGCACCTGGGGGGACAGGGCCTTCTATGTTTCGGCCCCCAACCTCTGGAATGAACTCCCCAACCATCTCAGAGCTGCTCCCTCTCTCCTCTCACTCAAAACCCACCTCTTCAGGATAGCTTTCCCCAGCTGAGGTCCCCCTTCCCTCGTTTATCCTTTTATCTTTTTAACCCTGTACTGTTGTTGTATCTGTTATGTTTTGCTTAGTTTTTTTCTTAATACAGTCTGTTCCTAGTGTTCCTATGTAAAGCGCTTTGGGTATTTAGAAAAGCGCTATATAAATTTGAGCTATTATTATTATTATTATGTTTAATTTGATTGTATGAGTGTTTGGACCCCAGGAAGAGTAGTCTTCACTGTAGTGAGGACTAATCTGTAATAAACAATAAACAATAAACCATTGCACTCTCACACAGTAATAAGGAAAAAAACACAGATAGGCCATTTTTACACTTAATTCATTTTACACTCAGTGTTATGGAACTCAGTAGCGGGTGGAAGATCCAAAAGCAGCTACAACAGCTTGGCACCTCCGCCTCATGCTGGTCACCAAACCGTACCAGTGCCTGGATGAACAGAGCACTCTGTAGTGTTGATTGCATTTTTTGTGCAAATTAATGGAAAATTATCCCCTTGTTTTTTTGGGCAGCAGATATACGTGGCAGCGGTGGCATGTGTGTGTGTGCGTGTGTGCGTGCGTGCGTGCTGGTGGCAGGTGTCCTGGCCTCTCACTGTGCTGACGGTTTGGTGGGCGGACATCTCTTCCTGAGGGAGTGTAGCGTTGAAACCACTTCTCTTCACTCCTCCAGAGAGAGAGAGAGAGAGAGAGAGACAGAGAGAGAGAGAGTTGAGCTGACATATGGCTGCTGTTACATGCACCTCATGGGTGACTTCTTTATCCAGCAAACAACACCCACCCACACACGCGCAGACACTCACACTCTCACACACACACACACACACACACACACACACACACACACACACACACACACACACACACACACACTCACGCAGTCACGCACACGTCTTGTTCCTAAAATATTCATCCGGACAGCTGAGTCTCCCCAGGGAAATCGGCCAATGAGAGCACAGTTCACTGGCTTTTTAATGAAGTCACCGTGTCGCCATGGCAACACGATCATAATTACAGCTCATTGGTGGAGGGTATACTGTCTATAATGTAGTACTGTACTTAACATAATTACATCCCATTGGTGGACGGTACTGTCTACTGTAGTACTGTACTTAACATAATTACATCCCATTGGTGGACGGTACTGTCTACTGTTGTACTGTACTTAACCCTAGAACACTAACTATAGTACTGTACTGTACCCTAGAACACTAACCACGGACCATTAATTATCATGTTGCTGATGTCTGAGGCAGGGCCCAGAGGCCATCTGAAAATATGTTGTTCCAGGGACCCCCCAGAAGCAAAGATTTGAGTTAAAAACGTTCGCTCTGAAAGAATATATCAAATTTGTGCCACATTTTTCAAAAATAGCAGACCTACCAGCTCATAGCGCGGCACTCGGTGCCACACTATGAGCTTGTAGATCTGCAATTTTTCAATAGCTAAAGTATAACATAATGCTTAAAACACCAAAAGGGGTTCCTGCCCAAAATGGGATAACATCTGCTGGCACAGGCTGGTCAGCGAGTGCCCCCAACAGCAGGCACTCACTGACCAGCCTGTGCCAGCAGTAAGCAGCGGTAGTTATCTTTCCCTTTTCGTTGCGAGTTCTATTTTCTTTGTGAAATTGCTTCTTCCAAAGTCATCGTGTTCTCTTAACAATCTGTGCTGCACTGGCTGAGCATCTATTTACTCACTGCGCTCACAGACTGTCACAACTAAAGTGTGAGTGCGTGCGTGTGTGTGTGTGTGTGTGTGTGTGCATGTGTGTGTGCGTGTATGTGTGCGTGCGTGTATGTGAGTGTGTGTGTGTCTCTTTTGGGGTCAGACAGACCTCTAGAAGTGTAAGACAGATGTGGTCCATTTCGGGGAGCCGTTGTGGAGCTTATTGGTCTAAAGATTAGAGCTCAGTGCAGGTTGACCTCAGGGTCAAGTTGAGGTTGACCTCAGGGTCAAGTTCAGGCATGCAGCGTGACTTCATGCCGACACATCCGATATGACACATTTGTGGCACTCTGGAAGGAATGGAGTGAATATAATCCTGACTCCTATAATGGATTTTATTTATAACGCACTTTATATTCCAAGGAATCTCAAAGTGCTACAGAAAATAAAAGCAGAAGAAACAACACACCATTAAAAACATCTAATAAAACAGGAACATTTAAAACATAAGGAACATTTAAAACATAAGGAACATTTAAAACATAAGGGCAAGGCTATAAAAATGCTTTGGTAAAAAGGAAAGTTTTTCCTAGAGTCTGGTTTATTCGGTGCTTCTGCGTTGCGCCTAACCTCAAACTGTTGTTCAGCCGTCCGTGTCCAAGCCCATCTCACCCAAACACGGTGGAAAAAAATCACACCCGTGTTAAGTGAGGGGCGCTCTTATCATCATAAATCGTTCATCATACATCATTGCATTCCGGCCAATCACAATTTGCGTCCGAACTCAACACTCAAAACTGGCCATTCATTGTCAATGGCATTCAATGTGTGTGTACAGTGGCAGCGGTGGCCGAACGGTTTGCGGAGCGGTCTTGATACCGGAAGGTCGCCAGTTCGTATCCCCGGACCGGCACGTTAAAATTACCACCGCTGAAGTGCCCTTGAGCAAGGCATTGAACCACTACCATGAAATGTTCTATGAGCAGGGCCTGGCTGTAAACAAGTATCTGATGCTTAGTCCAGTTGCCCTGGGTAAATATAGTAACTTTGCTTTTGCTTTGCTTTGTTGAGTCAATGTTTGTGTTGAGTCAATGTTTGTGTTGAGTCAATGTTTGTGCTTCTGTTTAAAGCTGGAATCCAAAAGGAAGCACGCACATCTCCAGAAATTCTACAGGAGCTGAATAAAAATATATGTACAATGAAAAGGAAGGGTTGTCCACTAACATACACTACTACCCCGAAATCCGTCCATGTTACAGTGACTCAGCCTGTTGAGACTCAGCCTGTTGAGACCCTGTTGAGACTCAGCCCTGTTGACTCAGCCTGTTGAGACTCAGCCTGTTGAGACTCAGCCCTGTTGACTCAGCCTGTTGAGACTCAGCCTGTTGAGACTCAGCCCTGTTGAGACTCAGCCCTGTTGAGACTCAGCCCTGTTGAGACTCAGCCTGTTGAGACTCAGCCTGTTGAGACTCAGCCCTGTTGAGACTCACCCTGTTGAGACTCAGCCTGTTGAGACTCAGCCCTGTTGAGACTCACCCTGTTGAGACTCAGCCTGTTGAGACTCAGACCCCGTTTAGACATAGACGATCAAACCGCATAACTTTTTAATCGTTTTGTCCTTTCATCTACACTCTGCCGACCAAAACGGTGAATGAATCCATTCATTTTTTAAACCGGGTGGATAAATATGAAACCACAACTTTTGCGCCACTGTGTGGACATCCAAATCCGCATATTTCCTGAACCAAAAGCCCACATGTGTTTTAACACGCATGCGCCACCCCCACACAATAATAAACAGAGATGGCAGCACCCAGCGTTTGCATTCATTGCATTTATGTTGCAGAAAATAGTTAACAGTTAGGGCTTTTACAACAATGTACTGCTCCTAGCCTCCTTCCTACACCACCACCACCGACAGCAACAAGTGTATGTTCTTGTTTACGTCTCGCAGTGGCTGCAGTGTTGCCCGAATGTGTGAGAGAAATAAACAACCAGGTCTATAAAAACAAGCCCAAAAGCGACCAGGTTATTTGAGAATTAATAGCAGATCTACAAGTTTGTGTCATGATGCGACGCGTTGTGAGCTTGTTGAGCTACTATTAATATATATATATATATATATATAGTAATATATATAGTAATATATATATATATAGTAATATAGTAATGTAGTAATGTAATGTAGTAAGCATGTATTTAGTCCAAAAGGTTTGTTAGTTGTTACTATTGCATTTCAACTCACTCCTCCACTTTTCAAAAAGCTAAAATTACGTTTTTCAGATCAACACTTTTTTACACAATTGTATGAGAGACTCAGCCCTGTTGAGACTCAGGCCGTTGAGACTCAGCCCCGTTGAGACTCAGCCCTGATTGAGTTGCGAGTTGCGTTTCCAATATAAGTTACAACTCCAATATAAGATCCTGTGCCTAATCGGGATATAATTCGCAGAAGTTGGCTCAATCGAAGTTTGCGCGGCAAACTCGCTCGCTCGCTCGGTGGTGCCTGATCACGTGGCTCAAGTTTGCTTGAGATGGCGCGGTCAAACACTGCACTTTATCGGGCATAAACAAAACGTTGTAGGCGAGAGGCGCTAACCGCGTTTCCCACAGAAGTGGAGCGTGGTTATAAGCACAAGCACTTTAGGCCTAAAGCCCAAACCACACCAAACAAAGGGTCAGGTTGGGCCAAAAGGTTATTTAAGGTAAACCACACTAATGCGACTCATTGAGTCCACAGTAATGCACTCCGCCGGTTTGGGGATCGTACATCTTCAGGAACAACAACGAAGTCGAACAACATTATGTTGTTGTTCGACTTGCATTGTCCGTATGCCACACCCACACCTCATGGAGAAACACACCCAACACTGGCTGTCTTTTTCTCTGTTTGAAGTAATACATAGTGATTTCACACCAGAAGATATAAGATGATGCAGCGTGTTGAAAATGACTGAGACGTCGATAAGAGAGCAAGAGATACAGACCAGACAGACAGACAGACAGACAGATGTTGTGTTGGACCGTTTCCAAAGCAGGAGGACCAAAGCGAGTCCGTCATGCTGCTGTAGCAGTGAGGAACAAACTGTATTCCTTTGGAGGCTACTGTGATGGAGGGACCTTCAACAACATGGAACAGATGGATGTCCATGTCTTCAACACAGTGTCTTTATGCTGGAAGAAGTTACCTCCAGTGGAACCTGGAAGAGGAGACGGTCACCTTGAGGTTCCCTCCAGGCGCTACGGCCACACAGCTGTGTTGATAGAATATACTGTCTGCATCTGGGGAGGCTATCCTTACTGCAATGTGCTTTATGCATTTGATGTTGACGCCCACATATGGTTCAAACCACAGGTTTCTGGGACTGTTCCAGAGGTGAACTGCTATCACTCAGCCTGTGTGTTGGGGAAGGTCATGTTTATCCACGGAGGAATCACCAGGTATTCTAATAACATCTACAAGTTGGACACCAGCACAATGGTCTGGTCCATAATTAACACCAGAGGAACTCCACCTCCTGCGTCATCACAACACTCTGCAACCATCATCGGGACAAAGATGTTTGTATTTGGAGGCAATGGGGGTCGGTACTTCAACACCATCAGAGTGTTTGACACAGAGACCGACCTCTGGCTGAGCACACCTTCTGCACAGCCTCTTCCAGAAGGACGTTCAGCCTGTCATTCAGCCTGTACCTACAATGGAGAGCTGTACATATTTGGTGGTGAAGAATATCATCAGACATTCAATGATGTGTGGAAATTCAGTCCAGAGACCTTCTCCTGGAAGAAGGTTGAGCCCAAGGGGAAAGGCCCGTCTAGGATGTATAGTATGCACTGTTGCAAGATGGGAGATCGTGTCATCGTCTTTGGCGGAGACTACACCCCTGATGACCTGTATGTCTTAGACTTCAGTTATAGCCTCAAGACATTATGTAAGCTAGCAGTTATTCAGTACGATCTGGAGCAGTCAGGTGGGAACTGGCAGCCATGACCAAAAAAGTGTCAGTCGACTAAGAGACAACAAGACAAGGTCGATTCCCTGTGGGACTCAGCTGGCTGATGTTGTCACATTGATGATGTCACATCGATGATGTCATATTGATGATGTCACATTGATGATGTCAGTCATAAGGCCTTTTCAGATGGGCTGATTATTGGCTGATCACCCCGTAGCGATGATTTGATTTGCTGAGCAAAGTACATATTGAAGATAAAAGTGAAGGCAGAAAAGTGAAGACGCCAAACAAAAACACAGTGATATAGTGACATCACAATATCCCCCCGTAAAAAAAAGTCTGTCCCCCCCCCCACCCCACCCCATATTTTCCCATACTGTACATCTTTATCCCTTTAACTTTTTTATATGATGATTTCATATATATATATTTTTTATATAGAAGCGTATATTTGTACATCTTTAATTGTTATGATGAATTGAAAATGGTGGACCCTGATGTCTTGTGCTTGTCATGGTTTCATCCACAAAGTACCAGTTTTTGTATTGTTCCAGGAAGTGATCACTGATAGAACAGTTCCAGGAAGGGAGGTGCCAGGAACACTGTAGAATTGATGTCAGTGGCCTTACCTTCTGTTTCTATATGCCTTGGAAAGTTCCAGGAAGTGTGCCTGTGGATATAGGGGTTCCATGTTGTTCTGTGAGAGTGTTTGGTGTGGTATGACAAAGAGACTCTTTAAAGCCTGACACTGTACAATCCAAATCACAACTTTATAAACCAGTGGGTTTCAACCCTTTTCATATCAAGGTCCCTTATTTATTTGCTATTTGAGCCACGGAACCACCATTTGATGACATTTAGCCTCTCAGACCCATTTGAGCCACAGACCACCATTTGATGACATTAGAGGCTAAATGTCATGGTAGTTCCATGGCTCAAATGGGTCTGAGAGGCTACATTTTAGCCTCTCAGACCCATTTGAGCCACGGACCACCATTTGATGACATTTAGCCTCTCAGACCCATTTGAGCCACGGACCACCATTTGATGACATTTAGCCTCTCACACCCATTTGAGCCACGGACCACCATTTGATGACATTTAGCCTCTCACACCCATTTGAGCCACGGAGCCACCATCTGATGACATTTAGCCTTGGTAAGTTACTTACTCGCTAAAGGGAGATGGCGCCATCTGGCGTGATCACAGAAGCATTACATCATACACTCACAAACAATGCAATTGGTTGGGTATGACCACATTGGCGCCTGACTCCTCCCTCTCTCACAGGTATCATGTTGTCACCATTCTATTGAATCTTCTCACGTGAGAAGGAGCATGCACAAAGTCTAGAACTTTCTCAGTTACGTTTAACGTACAAGAGGGGATCTTGGCACCACAAACAACACTGAGAGCCAGCGCTTGACTTTGCGGTTTCCAGAAACGACTACAAGATTATTCTACACTAATTTTGTTGGCTTTGGAAAGGCTCAAATTAGTTTTCTTCTACTACTATCACTTGGAGACGGGGAACGTTGCCATTTGATAGCCTAGCATCTATACGACAGCGGCCAGCCGAAGATGCCATGTCTAATGCTACTGAATCCAAATTGGCGGCCCGACATTGTCGACGGAAGGCTAACACCAACGCCGCGGCCCCGGTTCCACAGAAACACTGTGAGAACTGTCCGAGATGGATGTCCGGGGAGGATGCACACGAGGAATGCTTGAAGTGCCTCGGTGTTCTATCTGTGTCAACATCCCCAAGGCTAGCCCGCAGGCTAGTTAGGGCTGAAGCCTGCTTCACTTCACGCAGTGAGGCCTGGCTTCCGAACACGTGCGGGAAATGGAGGGACTCGCAAAGGAGCGTGAGAGACACGGGCTCCTCTGACAGGGACTCCGACGGTGACCACGACGAGGAGGACACGTCTCGTGAGGAGGCTAAACCTGACACCGCACCTCCAGCTAACACCGTACCTCAGACCGCGCCTCCGAAAGTTGCTGCGCCACAAGCCGGGGCTTCAGTCACGGCCCCCGCCGGAGCACAGCCCAAGAGTGCGCCCCTAGCCATGGACGTCTCCGACCTCACAGAGGTTTTCAAGAAAGCCACGGTGAGGTGCAAACTGAAATGGCCTGCTGAGGAAGTCCCACAAGTGGCGGAGGACGGCACCACGTGGGACGAATTCGACGACGAGACAGAAAAATCGCACCAGAAACAACCATAGGCAAAGGCTTCGACCGCACGCTCGGGCTATCCTGGAAAAACCCCAGCTCTTTCACTTTCCCCCCTGAACATAAAAGACCAGAGGCTGGTTTGGAGGCCGTGCCGCCGATGGATAAGCGGGTAGCTAACCATCTCCTCCGCGGGAAAATAACAAAAGGAGGAACCTACGTTTGTCCTCCCCAGCGACAAGGACATGTCTGCTATCGCTAAGAAAACCTACAAGTCCCTGACCAAGACAGCCAAGGCCATGAACGCAATATCGCTGCTCAAGGGTTCGGCCACCTACATTATGAAGAAAGTAGGGGATGCTCCGACACCGGACAACATGGCAGAGCTGAGACACATCCACAAGGAGATTATGCGCCTCACAAAATACAGCGTTGGTTTAACCTGCCAGGCTATGGCTGGCATCGTAGTCCTGGAGAGGTTCCGTTGGCTGAACTACTCTCCACAGCTCACCACAGCAGAGAGGAATGTTATCCTCGATCAGCCGTTGGCCCAGGACAACCTATTCTCGGGGACCATGGCCAACCTGACAGCCCGCCTGGAGACGGATAAAACTAAGAACGAGGCGCTCGGCGCCTATCTTCCTACGGAGACCAAGAAGCCGTCCTTCAAGCCGCCCGCGACAAGAAGAGGTGGTACAACGATCGTGATTCCAGACCCGCTTTCAAGGCCCCCAAGGCGGCGAGGGCCACCTCTACTTCAGCGGGTCGCCACAGGTCCCACAAGAACGACAACAAGGGCGGCAGAAAGCCGTCGGCCTCACCGGGCGGACAACAGCGCCGCGGAGGAGGCAACAAACAGGCTGTCAACAAACAGCAGCGCAAATAACAATCAGTGGTGCCTCCGGGGGACAGCGGCCGCTGTCTCCCATCTACCCCACGTTCTGGGCACGGGACTTCGCGGAGTGGCCACAGGCCTCACGCCACCGGAGAGGAAAAAGAGCAGGTTAGAACCGGACGTTTTAGCGGAAAATGTCACATGTCATGCACCTTATCACAGTGTTGTTGCAAAAGTTTCAGAGAATGCTATGCAATATACTGTAGCGAATGTCTTTCCTCCTGCTCCCGTAAGTGCAATAAAGTTGTGTGTGAACCAGAACATGTTGTATCATTGCCAGAACGTAAAGGGTATGAGTCTACTGTCCGGTCGTACGCTAAAGCGTCCCGCGACAGTAGAACAAAACGCAGTCTCGGTGACAAAGCCTTCGGGCCTTGTCGCTGTTCGATGGGACCACCACGCCAGTGCGTATAGGTTCATGACTGGGGCTTCCCGCCTCCTTCAAGTACCTAAATCAATAGTACATACGTGGGATTTGGCCTTGGTGTTGGACTCCCTGTCCAGGCCACCTTTTGAACCGTTGGAGACAGTGGAGCTGCAGTTCCTGTCTTTGAAAACAGCACTGCTGTTGGCACTGGTGACTGCTAAGAGGGTCAGTGACATCCACGCTCTGACAGAGACAAGGCTAGCTCTGAGAAGCAAACAGGTGGGGGACTCTGTGTATATATTAAAGACAGTTGGTGTCGGAACTATGCGATCAGAGACATGATATGTAACCCTGACCTGGAGTTGCTGTGCGTCACGTTGAGACCCTATTATCTACAGCGGGAATTTTCCAACATCTTTGTGTGTGTTGTGTATGTACCACCGGATGCGAGGGCAGCCAGTGCAGCTAGCCAGATTGCAGACTGTGTACACCGTCATCTTCAGAACAAGCCTGACACTGCACCTATGCTGGTTCTGGGTGATCTTAATCACTGCCCACTAGAGAAATACTTACCTGGCTTCCAACAATATGTCAAGTGTCCTACGAGAAAAGATAACACTCTGGACAAATGTTTCGGTAACATCAAGGGGGCTTATACAGCCAGAGCTATGGCCCCTAACCTCCGATCATATGACTATATATCTCACCCCCACATATAAGTCTGTATTTAAATCCAGTAAACCAGTCACAAAAACTGTCCATATGTGGTCTGGCGATGCAGTGGAGGAGCTGAAGATGTCTTCCTTCATGATGCAGATATCAACATAGCCACAGAGTCAATAACCGCTTACATCACCTTCTGTGTGGACTCAATAATACCCCAGAAAACCATAACAAAATATCCAAACAATAAACCCTATATCACAAGGGGAATAAAGGACTGCATTAGGCAAAAGAAGACAGCCTTTATGACAGGGGACACAGCAGCTATGGGGCTGCGGAAAAGGACCTCAATCAACAGCTGAGAGAATCCAGGAGGCAGCATAAAGAGCGTGCAGAGCAGCAGTTAGCTAACTCCAACATCAAGAGACTATGGCAGGGTTCCCCAATTAATTTTCCTCAAGGGCCATATTTTGATTAGGGTACCAGGCTGGGGGCCGAGTCCGCACGCGTGAGGTCGAGGTCTTGCCCTGAAAATTCATTTTCAGGGCAAGACCCCATTTGAAAAGGATGCCCAGTTTGACATGCATAGGCTACTGACCCCCATTTAATGCCATTTATATCTGGGACTCCCTCCCAAAAAGAAGAAAAAAAGGAAAAAAAAGATTTTTTTTTTTTTAATTCTTCCGTGGGCCGCAAGGGGGCGCTCTGCGGGCCGCAAATGGCCCGCGGGCCGCCTATTGGGGAACCCTGGACTATGGGAATCTATTAGGAAAATGACAAACATGGAACCCACTAAGAAGCCCATGGCTGCTCAGAATGAGAGCGCAAGGGCAAATGAGCTTAATGAGTTCTTCATGCGGTTTGAGACTGATACTGTCAGAGAATGCTGGGATGTATTAAATGCTCTACCATATAATGATGTCGGGATAACAATAGACCCAGGTTCTGTAACTAAGGTGTTTAAATCTCAATAATCACGTTAACCCACACCCTCTCGTGTAATATTGCTTAAGTAACTTGAAAAATAACCATACAAATCAACAATCGACATAATATTTTGTCCTCCATATCGCCCAGCCCTAATCATATAATATGCCGGACACACTGTAGCGCGCATGCATCAATTAGTTCTACTAACGGAGACTAGGAGCTATAGACCGTACCGGGCCGGATGGTAAAAATTACATCCCATATTGCTTTGCCAACGTTTTATCTTGTGTGTGTGTGTGTGTGTGTGTGTGTGTGTGTGTGTGTGTGTGTGTGTGTGTGTGTGTGTGTGTGTGTGTGTGTGTGTGTGCGCGCGCATGTGTGTGTGCGTGTGCATGTGCGCGCTGGTGCCTTGTGTTTCCTCTGAGACTCGTCATGGGGAAATTAGACCTGTCACTGTTGAATATTTGATCAAGCTTGTACTGCGCCAACGAGACTTAATATAGATTTAATATTCTAATAGAAGAGCGCTGTAAAGCCACTGGGATCATTTTATACTCCGTCGCACCACATCCTCTATCTCGCACTCAGCACAAACTCACATCAGCAACACTTTACTTCAATACAAAATACAGTGTTGTTTTTAGTGCAAGGACACGTTGGTGACGGTTGAGATAATCACAATATTTTTCCATGTTGGAAAAATGCTCAAACAAATATAAATCAGCAGAAATAGCTGATCTACAAGATTACAGCGCGCCACTTCGTGACGCGTTGTAAGCTTGTAGATCAGCTATTTCCGCATGTTTTTTTAAGTATAACATTATTAAATGTGTCAGTGAGTTAATTGTACATTTAAGTTATTTGTCATATCTGCACTGCATGTGCAATTTGTGATTACGGAGTCTAAAAGGCAAACAGAAATTAAAGGAGCATTCAGTGATTTGGGTGATTTGGTCTGCCCCGGTAACAAGATGTGCACATGCACACACTACAGTGGGGGGGACGACACAACAGGCCAACAGTACGCACACCAAGGCCCGCCCCCGCTCAATCATGATTGGCGGAAGGCCCCTCTCTATCCTGATTGGATGAAGGCTGGGCCACCTAGCCAAAAACAAAACCTAAGGTTTTTTGACCTCAGGGGTTAACTGGGGACAGGGAGGAACTCCTTATATGGTCAGCACACTCTATAGTAGGGAGGATTATCACAACAAAACAAAAAAAGAAGTGATATTTGAATTAAGTCAAATCACTGAATATACCTTTAAGCAAAGAAACTCTCATCAATACTTTTCTTCAGTTGAAAATACAGCGTTTGTTTTGTGTGTAAGGAAACGTTGGTGAAACGGAGCTGACAGCTGTGCTGTGCCAACCTCCACTGCACACATATACATCAAAGGGGGCTTCAGTCCCTGCCCTTTTACCCGTCTGTAAAACAACTGCCCTCTCCAGACCACGAATGCAGCGTTTACTACATGATGAAAGAAAAGCTAATGCCACTCCTTTTCCATGCATACCGAAAGGCAGCATTCAGGCTATTTTTCCGAAGTCTCCTGAACTTGAACACACAGTATTTTGCGTTGAACAAATTTGTTTAGATAAGAAATCCATGTCGTTACACCACATCTCCACTAGCAAAAGAGTGCTGGGTTGCGGCCCGAAAATGGCTGATCTACAAGCTCTCAACGCGTCGCAGCGCGACGTGTTGTGAGCTTGTAGATCTGCTATTTTTGCTATTTTTGTCCCAAAGTGCCCTCTTACGGGATTTTAGCCCCTGCCTCTGTAACACTCTGCACGTCCCCTGACATGTCATTTTATCATTTATTGGCTACGTCCATTTCTCGTCCTGTGTGGAGTCCGCTTTGCTCTGAGGTCAAAATATGTTACATCAGCTTCATATTCAAACAGGCCAGTCTGAGCATCCATGGTCTTTTTAAGGTCGGCCAGTGACAAGTTTTTTTCTTTTCTAAACGACTTTCTGAACTCCTGGAGTATTAACAGGCTTCAGCTTTTTGATGGTCGCTGTGTCCCAAACCCTGCTGACTGCAGTGATGGAAAAGTAACTAATTACATTTACTGTACTGTACTGTAAAGTAACTAATGACATTCACTCAATTACTGTAATAATCACACCTGCATTGTGAAGTGTGCGGTGCGGTTGGAGTGAAGCACAGTTGTTGACTTAGGTAATTGTAATTATCCCTCCTTCCTGGTGTGTGTCAAGGACTGTCTAAAGAGGACGAGACGCGAAGACAGTACGGGCGACGTGTTGCTCCATGGTGCTCCATGGAAGGAAAGAAACATGCGCAATGGGCTATATGCAGCCAACACTTCCGCGTTCAGCTTCCTTGGTCTCAACTGCACATGTTTCTTTCCTTCCATGGAGCACCATGGAGCAACATGGCGTCGCCCGTACGGTCTTCGCGTCTCGTCCTCTTTAGACAGTCCTTGGTGTGTGTGTGTGTGTGTGTGTGTGTGTGTGTGTGTGTGTGTGTGTGTGTGTGTGTGTGTGTGTGTGTGTGTGTGCGCACGCACGCACACACGCGCGTGTGGCTTATCCACTTAATTTTGTTTTTTATATGAACATCGTATAAAAGCATATAAGTATGCGGACGTCTCTGACGTTTTTAACAAACCAAACCGTTTGAAAATCGGATGAAAATTGAGCAAGTTATAGTTATTTAAAAAGTGCATGCCCCATATACACAATGTTATGCTGCCCCTCGGTAAGATGGCCGCCACGTAGCGACGTCGCTTTCCATTGGCCAGAGCGCGGGTGAGCCATCTGGCTTTCTTATATATATCTATGTGCGTGCGTGCGTGCGTGCGTGCGTGCGTGCGTGCGTGCGTGCGTGCGTGCGTGCGAGCGTGCGTGCGTGCGTCTGACCAGAATGTGTGTTCTTGGAAGCGGTAGCACTGCTCAAAAACATATATTTACCTGGAAGTTGAGCAGCGAACAGTGCCATGGTTGGTGGGGACATAAATGAAAATCAACCCATGTGATTTCCAGACAGACAGCATTATGGTGCAGCTCAGTTTAACTCAGACCTCAGAATTATGATTAATTCAGAGCTTCAGCTACATAATATTTAGTTTTATAATGTCATGACAGCTGCCATCTGACCATCTGATCACTGATTAGTGTGAACCCAACAACAGTGTGGGCTGAATTCTTCCATATGGTGTTTTTTACACCCTGGACTCTTTCTATTTGTGGACATTATGCAAATTATGCAGATATACAGCAGTGGGCTTTAGTCCCCTATAACATCATTTTACTTCCGTGTTTCCTTTTTTGAATATTTTTTATTAAATATGTATCCCACGATTTTGTAAACCATTGTTTTTCACCCAGTGTCAATTATCTAATGTAATCCTGGGCTCTACACTTCCTCTGACAACCTGGGGAGAGCAACGGACTGACCTCATGCTTCTTTCTATGCATGAGGAGTCCAAGCTGCTTCTTGCATCACCCGGCTGGCCAGGGGGAGGCAGAATAGAGACCGGGATTACTGCATGTTTTTTGTGAGGGTACCTACCCTGGGGGACACGGGGAGAACATGTGAGGGTAACTACCCTAGGGGACACGGGGATAACATGTGAGGGTACCTACCCTAGGGGACACAGGGAGAACATGTGAGGGTACCTACCCTAGGGGACACAGGGAGAACATGTGATGGTAACTACCCTGGGGGACACGGGGAGAACATGTGAGGGTAACTACCCTAGGGGACACGGGGAGAACATGTGAGGGTACCTATCCTAGGGGACACGGGGAGAACATGTGAGGGTACCTACCCTAGGGGACACAGGGAGAACATGTGAGGGTACCTACTCTAGGGGACACGGGGAGAACATGTGAGGGTACCTACCCTGGGGGACACAGGGAGAACATGTGAGGGTGGTATTGTTCTGGGTGGGTCACGGTGCTCAGGTATTGTTCTGGGTGGTCACGGTGCTCAGGTATTCAGCCACGGTGTGTTCTCTGTTTAGGGCCAGATAACATTCTAGTTTATATTCTACTCTGTCTGTCTCTCTCTGTCTGTTTCTCTCTCTCTCTGTCTCTCTCTCTATCTCTTTCTCGTCCGTGTCACCAGTGAGAAAACGTTTCAATCATGTATAAGGGAGTCGCTCCGGCACGCTGTCAACACATACCCCCGCGTGTGCGCACACACACACACACACACACACACACACACACACACACACACACACACACACACACACACACACACACACACACACACACACACACACAGTCACTCAGACTAAATGGCCTCGAGGTGACTCACAGTATATACAGTCACACATGTCTTTTCTTCACCGCTTCACTTTCATCCATATTCTATCACGTGAACTGCTTGCGGAAACTCTCCCTTCAAAGCCTTGCCTGTGTGTGTGTAGTTGTCTATGCACGTGCACGTGTGTAGTAATCTATGTACATGCAGTGTATACGTACATATACACTGTATGCCCTTTGTTGGCATGCAGCATACATAGTTCTCTATATTGGTCTCTATTGTCATTGTGTGAGTCAGATTCTCTCCTCTCTCCCATTCAGTGTCTCTCTCTCTCTCTCTCTCTCTCTCTCTCTCTCTCTCTCTCTCTCTATCTCTCTGTCTCTCTCTCTCTCTCTCTCTATCTCTCTGTCTCTCTCTCTCTCTCTCTCTCTCTCTCTCTCTCTCTCTCTCTCTCTATCTCTCTGTCGCACGCACGCACGCACGCACGCACGCACGCACGCACGCACGCACGCAAACTTGTGCATGCCTGTTTTCGGTTATTATTAGGGTTGAATGAGTTACTGTATCATAGTTTAAGATTGTGGTTGTGCGTGCGTGCGTGCGTGCGTGCGTGCGTGCGTGCGTGCGTGCGTGCGTGCGGCCGTACCTCTCACTGATTTTCAGTGAGAGGCTGTGCGGGCTGTGTGTGTGTGTGTGTGTGTGTGTGTGTCCACACACTGCACTGATTTTCCTCATAGGCTATAAAGTCGGGCCGTGTTTGTTTCTGACGATCAATCAATCAAACCACGGTGGTTCTCTTCAGTGAGGAGAACAGATCTTCAGCTGGGCTTTAATGACAGTGAGGACAACAGTGACAGACTCAAATTAACAGAGAAAGCTTCTGTTTTGATCCGAGGAGGATTAGGTCTTTGATTTCCCCGAGGTATTAAAATAACACAGCGCGGTCCTCAGAGAAAGTCTTTGATGGACGTACGGCGCTGCAGTGAGTTGTAGCGTGATCCTGATGAAATTGATTTCATTAGCAGATTTTTATGAGGCTATCAAAAGTGCTGCCAGCCAGGCAGCCCTAGTCAGTCGCGGCCTGTGCTACTGGGAGCGAGCCCAGCCCTCCATCAGACCCACTGCCCCTCTCCACTCACTCTGTCTGGCTGTGATGAGGTTATATCGTCCCTTCTTCTCTGGAATCCTGCCTTCAAAGCAGACCAAGAGGTAAAAAACTGTCGTTCCCTGATGTCCTCGCTAGTAGGGACACATGCATCAGTGAGCAGGAACTCACCAGGGGAGAAAAACTTTTTTTTATCCAAAATGAGTACTGCACAGGCAGACTCTTCACATACTAGAGCATGTCTGAAATAAGTGTCAGAGCTGAAATCGACATTTAAATATGAGATATATGAGGCGGTGGTGGTGGCTCAGGGGTAGAGTGCCTGCATGGTAACCGTAAGGTTGCCAGTTCGAACCCGGGCTCCCCCAGAGTTACTGTCGAAGTGTCCTTGAGCAAGACACTGAACCCCTAATTGCTCCCGATGTGCTAGTTGGAGCCTTGCATGGTTTCCGCTGCCATCGGTGTATGAATGTGTGTGTGAATGGGTGAATGTAATGCACAATCTCTGTAAAGCGCCTTGGATAAAGGTGCTATATAAATGCACCATTTACCATTTTATAAATGCTTAAACATGTAGCTAGGTGTAATGTTAGAGACCACAGAAGTGAACCTTTCAAGCCTGTTTTCTCAACTCGCTGTTTCTCTGTAAGACATTACTTTATAAGCCATATCTCCAAAAGTGGTGGGTCAAACTGAACAACCAATAGGCCTATGTCAATGAAGCTATGATTCGCTGCTTTCATGACACCTCATCCTGCCAGCGATGCGAGCGAGCGAACGATGCCATTTTATTAGAATACATGTTTTTCATTGTGACTGTCCTGACCTACCGCGAGCGACAACGCGCCGTACAGCGACGTCGTCCACCCCTCCTATATTCACTCGCAGAGACTCTATTTGAGCGATGTTTCGCGGCCATGGTCCCGCCCCCAAACTGTTTTCATTGGTTGAGATCTAAACGCTACTTCCTCTTCCTCTCTGGATCCAACTGTGGCCAGGACAAACAACAGCACAGCAGAGAGCACAGCACATTCTGGACAAAAATTGAAATGGACGAAGAGAAATGAATACATGAGGTAGAGCAATAGGGCCTACCAATTGCTCTACGATCCCAAACATCCCCACCACAAAAAACAAACCAAGAAAGAGTCTGCATGGGGAGTAATTGCCCTAGTTCTTGGCGTTTCAAGTAAGTATTTTGTTGTTGATCTGTTTGCTATAGCTTAGCCTATTTAGCTTTCTAGCTATCACTACCCACATTGTTCCGTGTCCTGTGTTTGTGCGGCTTTATTTTACTTTTAAAATAGTGCTACTAGACTTGTATAAAAAATAACCCATTCGTGAGCATAGATATGGTCAATGGCTGCACGTGCAGATGCATCGCTAGCTTTAGCTTTCCACACGGTTCCATGTCCTCTTTTTAGTCTGGTAGGCCTCAAAATCGCCATCAGTTCTTCATTATCTGGGGTTCAGCCTTGCTTATGTTAAAGGTTTTTCAAATTAACATTTTGAGAAAATAAATCTTGGCTTGTTTCCATATCATGATCCCTTGCAATTATTCATCATCAGCATCCATTTTATAATTGGTGAAACAGCTATGCCACATCTATACGAAATGCATTTCAAACGTGGTAAGTTTGTGTGCCCACACGTGCATGCAATCAATGAATAATTATCACTGAATCTGCACGTGTGTATTGATAAACTAGCACGGTTCTAAACCGAGCTATGCTAGTATGCTCGTGAATAAAACATCACAAATGGGTTATTTTTCATTAGAGCCAATACCGTAGGTCTACTAGCACTATTTTAAAGTAAAATAAATCTGCACAATCCTTCCTAATGGTAGGAAGGAGGGGGCCCCATGCACCCGAAAGATATATTTTTCTAACCTACCTTTTTATAATCCTTAAGGTGTCTAGTTAATGAATTTTGATGTTCCCCGAGCTAATTATTGTCCCATATAGGTTTTTTTTAACCATATGTTGTGTCCGTCCTGGATTTTCGGCTGTGAAAAATAAAAACTTTAAACCAACATAGCTCCTGAACTATACATCCGACAGAAACCATTCACTCCATCTTATGTTCGTCTTTGCATGATGAATTGATTGATATGAAGATTGGCCATAGTTCCATCATGTGTAGTGCATAAAAATCTAAATAAACACAATAAATGTAAAGATTCGCCTAAACTGGATCACAACAACTCCTCCCCCAGGCACCCTATTGATATATTTTTTCTAAAATTTACATTTTTACAATCTTCAAGATGTACAGTATAGTATACAAAAGTTGATGTTCCCAACTTGAAATATTGGCACATGTATGTTTAATCTGGCATATTGGTTGCCATAGTGAATTTCCACAAATACAAAAAAGATCATGTAAAATCGGTCTCAAATGTCCAGTTTTTCTGTTTCATTTTGGCATGAGGCATTGAGGGAGATAACAGGAACATTTATGGAACATTAATGCTCAATTCAATGCTAAAAGTAGGCAAATCAATAGGCTAGGTGAAATTGGGCCTGAGGGTAGAGGCTCCAAGAGGGGTCCACGTGCACAACCCTACGTTCTTTTTTCCTAGTTTGGATTTTTGGCATCCATAACTTATAAGGACCTCTAATATACAGATTTTGATGATCCCAAGAACAAAAATGGTCCAAAGTGTGTTTATTCAATTTATTACCCATATGCTATGAGACCTGTGAAATTGCTGGCTGGAGCACGGGCAATACTGTCTTTCAGAGACAGTGGCATGCTCAAATTTAGAGATAGACGACCAACCATAGAGATCTATAGAGAACTATAGAGAACCTCAGGTATCCAATGAGACCAACCTTGGCTTGTAGGTATCCATTCACATTATATTGAAGTGACAGCTAGAGGGACCTTTTGAAACATGTCTATGACCATTTTCCTCTTGCCAAAATGTAGTCAAACCTTGAATCAATTATGCATTTACCCCCCTTCCCAACAAGGTGGCATGACAAGGTTGGTCCCATTGGATACCTGAGGTTGTCTAGAATCAAATGGTATCTCTATATTTGGTCTATCTCTAAATTTGAGCATGCCACAGTCTCATAAAGGCAGTCTCGCCGGTGCTCCAGCCAGCAATTTCACAGGTCTCATAGCATACGGGTAATAAAACATTGAAAAAACACACTTTGGACCATTTTTGTTCTTCTATGTATATTAGAGGTCCTATGGATGCCAAAAATCCAAACTAGAAATAAAAAACGTAAAGGTTGTGCGCGTGGACCCCTCCTGGAGCCCCAATTTCCCCAACCTATTGATTTGCCTACATTTTAGCATTTAATTGAGCATTAATGTTCCATAAATGTTCCTGTTATGTCACTATCCATCCTCATGCCAAAATGAAACAGAAAAACTGGACATTTGTCTCAGAAGTATATAGTTAAGACCTTATGTAGATTTTACATTCTCTTTTTTGTATTTGTGGAAATTCACTATGGCAACCAATATGCCAGATTAAACATACATGTGCCAATATTTCAAGTTGGGAACATCAACATTTGTTTACTATACATCTTGAAGATTGTAAAAATGTAAATGTTATCAAAATATATATCAATAGGGTGCATGGGGGAGGAGTTGTGATCCAGTTTAGGCAAATCTTTAAATCTTTTGTGTTTATTTGGATTTGTATGCACTACACATGATGAACCATGGCCAATCTTCATATCAATCAATTCATTGTGCAAAGACGAACATAAAATGGGGTGAATGGTTTCTGTCGGATGTATAGTTCAGGAGCTATGTTGGTTTAAAGGTTTTATTTTTCACAGCCGAAAATCCAGGACGGACACAAAAAAAACATATATGGGACAATAATTAGCTTGGGGAACATCAAAATGTATTAACTAGACACCTTAAGGATTATAAAAAGGTAGGTTAGAAAAATATATCTTCCGGGTGCATGGGGCCCCCTCCTTCCTACCAGACTATTTTGTGCAGATTTAATTTACTTAACGTTTAAAATAGTGCTAGTAGACCTACGGTATTGGCTCTAATGAAAAATAACCCATTTGTGATGTTTTATTCACGAGCATACTAGCATAGCTCGGTTTAGAACCGTGCTAGTTTATCAATACACACGTGCAGATTCAGTGATAATTATTCATTGATTGCATGCACGTGTGGGCACACAAACTTACCACGTTTGAAATGCATTTCGTATAGATGTGGCATAGCTGTTTCACCTATTTTAAAATGGATGCCGATGATGAATAATTGCAAGGGATCATGATATGGAAACAAGCCAAGATTTATTTTCTCAAAATGTTAATTTGAAAAACCTTTAACATATAAGCAAGGCTGAACCCCAGATAATGAAGAACTGATGGCGATTTTGAGGAGCCCAGCGCCACAGGAGGGTGAAGACGAACGCTTCGTCTTAAATTACAGCTGCTCAGTTTGATTGTCAACTGGGAGGGGCAGCAGGAATCTGCTCCACCGATGCGCCGGCCGATGTACCAGCCTTCTCAAAGATGGATGGATCGCCGCCCTCCGCCTGCATCCTTCCAACCTCCGTCTTCATCCTGCCAACCTCCGTCTGCATCCTTCCAACCTCCGTCTTCATCCTTCCAACCTCCGTCTGCATCCTTCCAACCTCCGGCTGCATCCTTCCAACCTCCGTCTGCATCCTTCCAACCTCCGGCTGCATCCTTCCAACCTCCGTCTGCATCATAGCGTATAAAGAAGGATAGAGACTGATCTGGCGCGAAGCTCCGCCCCCTCCGCTATTCATGTCAGTGGAAGTTGCTCAGTGGCGTTTTGAAGCACCCGGAAGGACCGTCTCAAAACGTCTACTTCCGCATTGGACCACCACATTTTGGTGGTCCAATGCGGAAGTGCAACTGAGCGCTCAATGTTAAAGCCCAGCTGCACGGGGTTTCCCGGTCATGAATCCACGGGTCCGCATGTAGTCCCTCCTCTTACCACTAGGGCCCAGTGCTTCAACATTGGAGTGCCTCACTGGCCCCTTGGTCTGCATCCTTCCAACCTCCGACTGCATCCTTCCAACCTCCGTCTGCATCCTTCCAACCTCCGTCTGCATCCTTCCAACCTCCGTCTGCATCCTTCCACAAACTTCAGCCTCCACCCTATACCCCACCCACCACTTCTCTTTATGCCATGCCACATGACCTCCCTCATTCAGGCCACTCAACCTCGGCAGCCCAGAGCTTCCTTGACGAGGGCCTTTGGCCCACTCCTCAGCACCGTTCTCCAACTGATTCCTCTGAGTAGAGTTCATTCATAATAGAGGAGGCCTAATGTTAAGTGTGTTCGAGTAGGTAGTAGGCATTGTTTCACTTTACGTTTGTTCCTGAAGTTCAGTAGTCAGTCGTAGTCAGTAGTTTTTTTTACTTTCGTTTTTACTGTTTACACTTGAAATGTTTTATGTTTTAGGCTGGTACATCAGCCGGGGCATCTGTGGAGCTGTGGATGTTTCATTTTAGGTTAACCCTTTCAGGACAGGAAACATTGTTTTACTTTAGCTGTTGAAAAGGGGTTTGAAGCATTATGTTGTACTTTAGCTGTTAAAATAGCAGATCTACAAGCTCATAGCACAGTGCCGCGCTACAAGCTTGTAAATCTGCTATTTTGTCGTGTCGGGCAATAGAGAGAATGTCATACACCATGATCGGACATGCTGCATTTCCCCTAAAGAGATACAAGACGTTTTCCTTTTCTGGAAAACGGCTCCCAAAGCGGAAAGCCATTTTCAACTACAGGCTTTCAAGGGCACGCATGTTTGTAGAGAATCCTTTGGCACAGTTGATGGGGAACACATCACCGTCATTTCACCACCAAAACCAGGGAGTCTCTTTCAATTATAAAGGGACCTTCTCAATTGTCCTCCTTTGCCAACTACCGTTTCACTTCCATACAATTGGGGGAATTTGCTGTGGGTTTTGGCAGGTAGACGGACAGCATTCGTCCCTCTATTGCCCGACATGCAGCATAAAAAGGGAGAAACAAGAGCAATGAATACCAAGGGAAGCAAATCCTATCAAAATATATTTCCATTAATGAATTTTGTAGTTTGATTACTCTAAAAGTAAAAAGTGCTAGGTTTGGTTAACTTGCCCCACTCGCCAGAATCAAGGTTTGCCCTGGAACTACATACAATTGTATTGGTGTAAAGAACAAATATTGCTTAGATACTTTGTCAATAGCTAAAGTTTAAAATAATGGTTAAATATTGGTCAAAAGCTAGGGTGACGGATGTATCAGATTGTAATGGGCTAATTGCCTAGACTTTTTGGATCAAAGGAAGCTGGTTTTGCACTTAGTTTTATTTTTTTACTACATGCAACAGCTAGACCAGCAGAAGAGTCTTGTTGTGTTGTGTACTGTATGTGCCTTTCTTGCACTGCCCTGTAAAGAGTAATTTTTTTGTACTACATGCTGCTATTTTTTTGTACTACATGCTGCTACGGTTTTACACTGACTTGTTAATGATGCTACCACTTTTGGATTAAAAAAAATGCATTGTGAGCTTGTAGATTTTCACAGCCTGAACTGAGACCCTTCACAATAAAAGCATGCAGCTTTCACAAGTTGGCCCATAATAAAGACAAGGAAAAGGATTAAGAATTAGGTGGCATTTCACATTGCGTTTTTTTAACGCATCCACCGTCACTGCTTTTTCCCGTCATCTCACACCTGCTCCCCCATCACTGGTCACTCCCTCAGTGAATGATATGGTCCAACAATTTAATTTCAAAGTAGAATCTGCCCTTAATATAGTGGCTTCGTTAAAAACCAAAAAGAAATGCAACTCCAAAATAACACCTTGGATAAATGAGCATACACGCTCACTTAAGACACACTGTCGCAGAACAGAGCGTGTCTGGAGAAAAAATAAACACGATCAATCTAGAGACTCTTAAGATCTCAACAGCTACCTACAACAGAGCTTTGCACTTGGCTAGGCAGGCATATTTCTTGGCCATCATTGTTAAGAACAAGAAAAATGCAAAAGTACTATTTTCCACTATTGAACGTGTACTTAACCCTCCCCAGTCTTACAAGCAATCATTTCCCGCCTCTACTGCTAAGTGCAACGAGTTTGCATCCTTTTTTAATGCCAAAATCATTAACATTCGAGCTGGCATCATAAATGTAGCTGCTGCAAACACAGCAAATGGTGCCTCGCTTGTTCGCCCTAGGGGAAGCCTGGCGTCTTTCCATACAGTCGAGGAAGAGGAACTCCGCAAAACCATAATGCAGATGTCCTCATCCACATGTTCACTGGACGGTATTCCCACCCCCTTCCTCAAAGAGGTGCTAGAGTGTGTACTTGGAGAAATCCTGCAAATTGTAAACAGCTCCTTACAATCAGGCATCTTTTCTGACTCACTGAAGACGGCTGTAG
Organism: Electrona antarctica; assembly: GCF_951216825.1. Lineage (NCBI taxonomy): Eukaryota > Metazoa > Chordata > Actinopteri > Myctophiformes > Myctophidae > Electrona > Electrona antarctica. The sequence goes on from NC_136807.1 coordinate 63,769,192, forward strand.
TTAAGCCACTACTTAAGAAAAATAACCTTGATCCCTCTGTGTTGGGAAATTACAGACCAATTTCCAATCTCCCTTTTCTGGGCAAGGTAATAGAAAAAATCATCTTTCTCCAACTAGACATTTTTCTGCAGAACAATAATATACATAATACATTTCAATCCGGTTTCAGAAAAGGGCACAGCACTGAAACGGCACTTGTAAAAGTAATCAATGATC
>NC_136807.1:63771907-63874407 GCF_951216825.1 Electrona antarctica
CAGGTGGTATAACCCTGTCACTTTCTACATCAGAATAGATCTGTGCAAATGGATGCACGCACGCACGCGCACACACTCCCCCCCCGGGCTTGGCGTCTGTACCTTTGCGTTTGACTGTTTTGCCCCACATAGTTTGCCAAACATATGGGGCAGATTATGGGCACTGCCGCCAAACATTTTTAAATAGTTCGGCTATTTGGACTATTTTAAAATGTTTTTTCAAAATAGTAAAAAATGGCAAATACGTTTATTAATAGGTTTATTAAATATGTATAACGTGTTCCTTCCACGCGCTTCATCCGGCCCGGGGAAACTCTCCCCTGACAGGTGAAAAGAAACAGTTTGGACTCCTCATGAATAGAAGGAAGCATGTGGTAACGGGCCCCAAAATGAAATAGATGAAACACTGTTTTGAAAGGCTGTGCAAAGCACTGCAGGCTCACCGGAAGTACACTGGCTCACCAGAGCCGCATTGACTGATAAAGCTCACCGGAAGTACACTGGCTCACCAGAGCCGTGTTGACTGATAAAGACAGCCCAGCGTCAGGCAGACCATGCGTTCAAACGATGATGAATGAACGCAAAGCCCAACCTCGAAAACGGGATGAAATGAACTGCCTAAGTGAATGCATACAAATGAAACAATATATGAAATGGAAATGGAACTTTCCGATTTTAATTTTTGATTCATTGATCAGAAAGGATCACCAAAGGAAGGTAATCATGCTGCTGTAGCGGTGAGACACGAGCTATACTACTTTGGAAGGAGCACTGACGAGAACAACGAGAAGCAGATTGGTGTGCAGGTCTTCAACACACTGACTTTAATCTGGAGGTTCCCTCCAGGTGCTACGGCTACACAGCTGTGCTGATTGAAGATATTGTGTACATCTGGGGACGGAGTCTGTAAATGGTAAATGGTAAATGGTGCATTTATATAGCGCCTTTTATCCAAGGCGCTTTACATAGACGCATTACATTCACCCATTCACAAACACATTCATACACCGATTGCGGCGGAAGCCATGCAAGGTACCAAACAGCACATCGGGAGCAATTTGGGGTTCAGTGTCTTGCCCAAGGACACTTCGACATGTAGACAGGAGGAGCCGGGATTCGAACCGCCGACCCATGGATCATTGGACGACCTGCTCTACCTCCTGAGCCCTGTACTACAGAGACGAGTACTGCAACGTACTTCATGCATTTGATGTCGACGCCCACACATGGTTCAAACCACAGGTTTCTGGGACTGCTCCAGAGGGGAGGAGGGGCCACTCAGCCTGTGTGTTGGGAAAGGTCATGTTCATCCATGGAGGATTTACCCAGTCTAGATACACTAATGACATGTACAAGTTGGACACCACCTCAATTGTTTGGTCTGTAATTAACACCAGAGGAACTCCACCTCCTGCTTCATCATGTCACTCTGCCACCATCATCGGGGCAAAGATGTTTGTATTTGGGGGCGGAGTCGAATCCAGCATCAACACCATCAGATGACTAGCAACAGCAACTGAAAGGATAACATGGGCAAACAATAAAAAACAAAAAACAGCAATCCCAAAACCAAACCAAACAAACACAAAATCAAAGTTTGTGAGCTGGTAGTAATGACTACCATCTTCCACAACAGACGTTTTGTAATATAAAGATAAATGATGACAGGATATGCAGACCCCTGGCTGAAACCCTGTATGTTAGCCATGGGTCAGATAGGCCCCTGTGTGTGTGTGTGTGTGTGTGTGTGTGTGTGTGTGTGTGTGTGTGTGTGTGTGTGTGTGTGTGTGTGTGTGTGTGTGTGTGTGTGTGTGTGTGTGTGTGTGTGTCAGAAGGCATTGAACAGGATGTGATGATAGGAGCATTTTTGATTTTGACAGCAACATTTTGATTTCACAGTTAGTGAAGTCTTTTGACTAAAATGTAACTCAGGCCAGCAGAGCCATTCAGCTACTCTGTCTCTGTCTCTGTCTCTATCTCTCAGATCCATATCCCATCCCGGCCAGCCAGTCGTCCTTTGTAGCCTACACTTTAATATTCCCCAAACATGTTGAGTATGACATGAGGCTGAGAGTCAAACATGTTGAATATGACATGAGGCTGAGAGTCAAACATGTTGAATATGACATGAGGCTGAGAGTCAAACATGTTGAATATGACATGAGGCTTAGCGCTGTGAGTCAAACATGTTGAATATTACATGAGGCTGAGAGTCAAACATGTTGAATATGGCATGAGGCTGAGAGTCAAACATGTTGAATATGGCATGAGGCTGAGAGTCAAACATGTTGAATATGACATGAGGCTGAGAGTCAAACATGTTGAATATGACATGAGGCTGAGAGTCAAACTCGTTGAATATAACATGAGGCTGAGAGTCAAACATGTTGAATATGGCATGAGGCTGAGAGTCAAACTCGTTGAATATAACATGAGGCTGAGAGTCAAACATGTTGAATATGGCATGAGGCTGAGAGTCAAACACGTTGAATATGACATGAGGCTGAGAGTCAAACACGTTGAATATGACATGAGGCTGAGAGTCAAACATGTTGAATATGACATGAGGCTGAGAGTCAAACTCGTTGAATATGACATGAGGCTGAGAGTCAAACATGTTGAATATGACGTGAGGCTGAGAGTCAAACACGTTGAATATGACGTGAGGCTGAGTCAAACATGTTGAATATGTCATGAGGCTTAGCGCTGTGAGTCAAACATGTTGAATATTACATGAGGCTGAGAGTCAAACATGTTGAATATGACATGAGGCTTAGCGCTGTGAGTCAAACATGTTGAATATTACATGAGGCTGAGAGTCAAACATGTTGAATATGGCATGAGGCTGAGAGTCAAACATGTTGAATATGACATGAGGCTGAGAGTCAAACATGTTGAATATGACATGAGGCTGAGAGTCAAACTCGTTGAATATAACATGAGGCTGAGAGTCAAACATGTTGAATATGGCATGAGGCTGAGAGTCAAACTCGTTGAATATAACATGAGGCTGAGAGTCAAACATGTTGAATATGGCATGAGGCTGAGTCAAACACGTTGAATATGACATGAGGCTGAGAGTCAAACACGTTGAATATGACATGAGGCTGAGAGTCAAACATGTTGAATATGGCATGAGGCTGAGAGTCAAACTCGTTGAATATAACATGAGGCTGAGAGTCAAACATGTTGAATATGGCATGAGGCTGAGAGTCAAACATGTTGAATATGGCATGAGGCTGAGAGTCAAACACGTTGAATATGACATGAGGCTGAGAGTCAAACATGTTGAATATGGCATGAGGCTGAGAGTCAAACACGTTGAATATGTCATGAGGCTTAGCGCTACGAGTCAAACACGTTGAATATGACATGAGGCAGAGCGCTACGAGTCTCCAGCGCTCTAATTGCAACAGTATAATGTGTTCCATCCTGCTGGCGTCGTTGATTTATGGCCTATTAATGTATCTGTGTGGAATGATTAATCATCATGGCTCTCAGAGGCGGGAGACGGATGATTATAGTTCTTCATTAATTCACTGGAGACGTACTGTACTGTACTGTACTGTACTGTACTGTACTGTACTGTACTGTACTGTACTGTACTGTACTGTACTGTACTGTACTGTACTGTACTGCAGGGGTTCTCAACGTTTTTGGAAGGGGACCCCCGGAAATGCTTTGGCAATGTCTCGGGACCCCCTCCCGACCCCCAATATAAATTGACTGCTACAATAACCTTAATAATAGAGACAATACACCATAAATATATACTGAAACCAGATATAGTCATTAGGGAGGGTGTATGCATGTACTATGTGCACTATGTAAACTCTTCATTTTCACTTTCCAGCCATTCAGTTGCAAAAAAATAATAATAATAATTTGGGGACCCCCCCATAATAATTTGGCGACCCCCCGAGGGGTCGCGACTCACGACCCACGGGTTGAGAGCCCCTGCTGTACTGTACTGTACTGTACTGTACTGTACTGTACTGTACTGTACTGTACTGTACTGTACTGTACTGTACTGTACTGTACTGTACTGTACTGTACTGTACTGTGTAAGACCGGGGGGAGATTTCACACAAACCGCTTTGATGTCGGAGCCCTTCAGCAAAGTCATCCTTTTAAAGCCATTAATGGATCTGATGCATGCATTTTAAAACGATATTTAATATCGTTTGAAATCATAGTTTGTGTCCCTCAAACGTTTTTTCTAAAGGTTTGATTCTAAATCATCAGTCAGTCCAAGTCATTTATCTCTGTCTTATAAAGCTCTTTCAGCTTTACACGTTATCCCAACCAGTTCCCTTCCCCTCCATCAGGCGCCCCGGCTGACCAGGGGGAGGCAGTATAGAGACCAGGATTAATGCATGCATTTTGTGAGGGTACCTACCCTAGGGGACACGGGGAGATCATGTGAGGGTACCTACCCTAGGGGACACGGGGAGAACATGTGAGGGTACCTACTAGTGATGTGCGGGCCGGCCCGTTGCCCGCAGGTCCCGCGGGTTGTCCTGCGGGGCGGGCAGACAGGTCAAGGTTTTCAGCGCAATTATCGACGGAGTTCGGGGGGGCCCCCCCAACCAAAAAAGGAGAAAAAAAGCATTCCGGTACCTGCTCTCCTGTGTCTACTGTCTGAAACCATCAGCGTGTTGTTCTGTTGTTCATCAATGTGTTGCTAAAGGGCGCTTTACCTCCTGCCTTTTTGACCATTGGAGAAAAGTGCCCTCTCCGTTCTGAGGCTCTGAACCTGACCGTCATCAGCCCAATGAGCACATCCCAATCTTTTTTAATTGAGCGTGATGCTGTGCAGGCGTGCACAGTGCGCTGCACACACAGAATTATAGCAGATCTACAACGCGTCGCAGTCAACACGTTGTGAGCTTGTAGAGCGGCTATTTTGGGTGTGCGGTACCGGATATCAACCCTCAACACCCTTGCCCCTAATGGCCTTAACATTTATTTTGAAAGAACTGCCCTGTTCCATTTCATTTATTTACCTTTCATAGTGTTTTGAGTGTTTTCTCTGTAGAACTAATACATTCTGTCTCTCCAACTTTTCTAGATGTTTTCTAATATTTATTAAATGTATTTAAATCTCTTAAATTAATATAAAAATGCTATTGCAAATATTTAACCAATGACTTAAAATGTATTTATTATTGCACATAGTTAAACAGTAAACACATATTGTGCATTGAATGTTTACCCATTCTGGTTATATTTGGCATTTATGCATGGTTACCTGCCTCAAAATGGCTTCCCAATCACTTGATTGTTTTTTCCTGATGACGACCACACCCCCTATGGAGTCCACCTGTTGTTGCTCCCCTATAGGTGCTGCCACACTTATAAAAGAGCCGTGGACGTTTTCGGCTGTCGGACAGCTTCTTTTCCGGGTTTTTAGACAGCTGGTGGATGGAAATTAAGCTCCACTTCCGCGGACGACTGCCGCGACGGCCAGATTCCCGGAAACGTGTGGAGCTTCTTTTCCATCCACCAGCTGTCTAAAAACTCGGAAAAGAAGCTGCGGACAGCTTTTTCTGTCTGCGGCTGTTTTCCGCTTAGGTGTGGAAACACTGTCTAAGTGTGTGTTTGTTCTCTGGCTGGTTTATTCCCTGAAGAAAACCTCCTAGGTCGAAACGTCGGATTCTTGTCAATAAATATACAGCATCGTGGCTACGAGTGTGCAGCCCTTTTCTCATTTTTACTCAGTTACTGCCTTAGGCCAGCACCTCACCAACACTTGTGTGCGCCCTTTCCTGTTTTGTCTACCGGTACCGCCACCGCGCAACAAAGTTGAAGTAGCCTATACACAATCAAAACTAAAATGAGCACATGAGATTCATTCATTTCGAGCAGAGTTCACGTATGTGTAAGTGTTATACTGTTCATTCAAATAATTTGTTACGATTCACACAGGAAAGAGGGACGACGTCACCTGCAGCTCTCTCTCTCTCTCTCTCTCTCTCTCTCGGAGAACATGTGAGGGTACCTACCCTAGGGGACAAGGGGAGAACATGTGAGGGTACCTACCATAGGGGACACGGGGAGAACATGTGAGGGTACCTACCCTAGGGGACACGGGGAGAACATGCAAACTCCAACACAGAAAGGCCCTATCGCCAGCCCTGCCTCTGGTATGGGCACTGATGATCGGAGGAGAGAAGACGGCCCCAGCGCCCACAGCGTCCCCAGCGGGAATCGAACCCAGGACCTTCTAGTTGTGAGGCGACTGCGCTACGTTCTCGCACAGAATCTGGCAACACTGTACCCTGCATTATGTTCGCCACACGTACACTGTGCTCGGCAGTCGGCACAGTATTAAAGCAAAAGTCTTGCAGTGCGTCACAGAAAGCAATCTCTTCATCACAACTTTCTCATTTAAAAGGTGGCTATTAGAGCGCTGGGCTGCCTGTGGGATTACAGGCTGACACCATGCACACATTATATTTAAAATAACAGGGTGCTTGGTGAAGACATTGAAGCTGGAAGCATGAGTCACAGACAGCCAGAATAACAGACTGACACTCTCTCTCCACCACCATGCTCTACTGGGTCTGCATGCACTGTGTTTCCTGACTGCTACAGTGTGTGACTGCCAGGGACAAAGACATGCCACACACAACTAAAGCTTCATATTAGAGGCGACAGAAACTATACTATGACTTCTTCATTAACTCAGTCACTGGCTGGCCCCCCGTGGTCCTGAACCTGACGAGGGTCTTAATCTGTGTCTGTCCTCTGTAGCACCATCTCTGTCACACACCCTCTGCTCTGTAGAGATTACTTCAATATGACCGTTGGACCTCAACCTTTCAACTCTCAACGACCCCCTATCACCAGCTCCCCTCTAACCTAACCTAACCCTAACCGCACGCGGCCACGTATGTCAGGAGCCACGGGTGAGTCTTAACCGGCCTAGCGGACTAACGGAAATATCTATATATTTGTAGGCTTGTTTAAGGAATAGAGGTAAGTCTCTCCTTCGAAAAACATATTTTGGCTCATAGTGTCCAAGATGACAATATTACGTACGACCCTCTACTCGCAGCAGCCGCAGTTTACGCTGTAGATTTGTCTAAGACTGTAGAGTTAATTTAGTTGAAAAGTTCACGTTGAGGAGAACTGGATTAGCTACAGAATTGCCTTGGCTTATATCTCTCTCTCTCTCCACCACCATGCTCTACTGGGTCTGCATGTGCTGTGTTTCCTGACTGCTACAGTTTGTGACATGCAGCCGGGAACAAAGACATGCCACACACAACTAAAGCTTCATATTAGAGGCGACAGAACCTATACTATGACTTCTCCATGTGCTCAGTCACTGGCTGAGCCCCCCATGGTCCTGACCCTGATGAGGGTCTTCATCTGTGTCTGTCCTCTGTAGCACCATCTCTGTCACAGTCTGTTCTCTGTAGAGACAAGTAAGACGCGTAAACGCGGGAAGCGAACGAAGCTGTTGTGGCAGTCTGACACACACACACACACACACACACACACACACACACACACACACACACACACACACACACACACACACAAATGGTAAATGGTGCATTTATATAGCGCCTTTATCCAAGGCGCTTTACAAGAATTGTGCATTACATTCACCCATGCACACACCGATGGCGGCAGAAACCATGCAAGGCACCAACCAGCACATCAGGAGCAATTCAGGGTTCAGTGTCTTGCTCAAGGACACTTCGACACTAACTCTGGGGGAGCCAAGGTTCGAACTGGCAACCTTGCGGTTACCATCTGGCCACTCTACCCCTGAGCCACACACACACACACACACACACACACACACACACACACACACACACACACACACACACACACACACACACACACACACACACACACACACACACACACACACACACACACACACACACACACACACACACCTGTAGCTTCTATAGTTAGTGCTCACTTCGTTCGCAATGACTTCAATATGACTGTTGACCCTCGACCTTTCAACTCTCAACGACTCTCCACTCCTGTTGTTTATTCTATTTTTATTTTCTCTGAAATTTGGGATTTTTGCATGGCATCATGTTTGGTGTGGCATTCAGACATAGCTTGTACTAGTAAGTATGTACCATGTACTATAGTACCAATGCTGTCTGTCTGTCTGTCTGTCTGTCTGTCTGTCTGTCAGTCTGTCTAGTAAGTATGTACCATGTACTATAGTACCAATGCTGTCTGTCTGTCTGTCTGTCTGTCTGTCTGTCAATAATTCCCCGTGGGCGAACAGGCGTCACAGCCGTCGATGCGTTCTATTTACCACATCGATCCATCCGCGCGCCACTGGAATAGCACAATATAGTCTCCTCTAATGCGTATGGATCGCAGCCATTATGCCGTAATATATTCCCACCGAGGTACGCATCGCTTTGTCTGCAGCATAATGGGAGCAAGAGAACAACAGATTGACTCGTATGTGCACAGAGGTGGAGACAACAACAGATTGACTCGTACTGTATGTACGCAGTGGTGGAAAGAGAAACGTGCTCACATTCTTTGCGTGAAGTAAAAGTATCAATTCTGCAACATTATGAATACAAAATGTTGAGCGGGAACCCCTTTTGGTGGTTACATACATTATGTTATAATTTAGCTATTGAAAAATAGCAGATCTACAAATGAACTTGTAGGTCTGCTATTTTTGAAAAATCGTTAAAATGTGCCTCAAATCTTTCAGAAAATTGTCATGATTTAGAAAACATTTCTTTTTAATTTCGACGTCAGGCCTGAATGGGTTAAAGTACCAAAAGTAGAATGTGTGTGTGTGTGTGTGTGTGTGTGTGTGTGTGCGTGTGTGAGAGAGAGACATGCTCACCATGAGCTTGTAGAATGTATCTAAGTGTGTTGTTGCGGTTTCCAAGAAAAACCCTACAAAGGTCCCTGCAGAGAATGCAGCAACCTACCTGGTTAACTCAGGGAAATATATATAAATCTGTACACATTCATAAACACAGGACATGATTTCAACCCAGCACACAAAGTGAATACTCGACACACAGAAAGTCGGTTTAAAGTTTGTATTGGAAACTAAATGCAATGTAATGCAGTTCAGTTCATCCATATGACACATGACCACTCCATTTCTGGTTTTGCAATAACCAAAGTAAACCGGGTGCCAGTGCCACCACCGTTGTGAACCCACAACGCTTTTTTCGCTTTTCAATGCGCTTTTTTCCACTTATTTTTGGGTTGTTTAAACTCAAAAAGAAAAGAAAACAAGGCAGGCAGCATAATAAATAATACATTATTATTATTTTGGCGGATCGCCACAGTGTTTAATGTAGGCTATGTTTTGCAATATTAATCAAAGTCTACAAAGTAAATGGTAAATGGTGGTTTTTATAGCGCCTTTATTCAAGGCGCTTTACATAGATTGTGCATTACATTCACCCATTCATACACCGATTGCGGCGGAAGCCATGCAAGGTACCAACCAGCACATCGGGAGCAATTTGGGGTTCAGTGTCTTGCCCAAGGACACTTCGACATGTAGACAGGAGGAGCCGGGATTTGAACCACCAACCCATGGATCATTGGACGACCTGCTCTACCTCCTGAGCCACAGCCACCCCAAGTAACTAGTAACTAGTAAGTAACTAGTAACTAAAGTGTTCACATCATTATTGTGGAGTACAATATTTGGATCTGAGTTGTAGTGAAGTACAAGTAAAAGTACTGGAAGTTGGAAATATTCAATTCAAGTACAAATACCTCGCACGGTATATCGCCTCTGTTTCAGCTCTGACATCTTCAGTGTAAAAAAAAAATCTAAACGAGAAAAAGTGCCCCTCTGGGCACAGGTCTCCACCAGGGCAGGTCAGGTTGTGGCCTCCCGGTGGCACTATAATAAACCAATGTGAAAAGGGTGCCATTTCTTCTCACGCCTTTGATGGCAATTGGATGATTTGAGGCATTTTGTTCAAAAAATGTTTTGCAAAAATCCACCTGTTGGTGGCGCTATAACAGGCCAATGTGAAAAGGGTGGGATATATTCCTCAGCCTAGTAGGAACGTCTGTGAAAGATTTCACGTAAATTGCACGCTGCGTTCATGATTTGAGGCTTTTTGTTCAAAACGGGCCAATACTGTAAACTTTGAAAGCCAATATTAGCCAATCACGATGGAATATTAAATATCGAACAGATCTGTGTTGAGCACATGACTATAGAGATACTGTGTCACAATGTGCATGATTTTTGGAGAAAATATGGAGGAATAATATAAAAAAATGTGTTTTACAAAAGCTGGCCTCCTGGTGGCGCTATAACAGGCCGTTCTGGAAAATTTGGGCAGAGCTTCATCGTTGGCATCCAGGGAGTGTGTGTGCAAAGTTTGGCATCGAACGGGTTAGCGGTGCCAGGGATTAGCTGTTAACAGACGGACAGACGGACAGACGGACGGACGGACACAATCACACACACACGGACGGAGTGCAAAACATATTCTATGAGAGATCCCTGTGTGTGTGACAGCACTCTGCTGAATCCATCTGCAGATAAAGATTGTTCATTTAGTTTACACACAACAACACACACACGATCAATAGCGGCCAATAGCGGCCCTAGATTTATTCCCTTCACTTAGAATGAGGAGAGGGGATGAGAGGAGAGGAGAGGAGAGGAGAGGAGAGGAGAGGAGAGGAGAGGAGAGGGACGACCTCACATCCTGTGGGAGAAGCATCATCACTTCCTCCCTCTCGCACGGTATATCGCCTCTGTTTCAGCTCTGACATCTTCAGTGTAAAAAAAAAATCTAAACGAGAAAAAGTGCCCCTCTGGGCACAGGTCTCCACCAGGGCAGGTCAGGTTGTGGCCTCCCGGTGGCACTATAATAAACCAATGTGAAAAGGGTGCCATTTCTTCTCACGCCTTTGATGGCAATTGGATGATTTGAGGCATTTTGTTCAAAAAATGTTTTGCAAAAATCCACCTGTTGGTGGCGCTATAACAGGCCAATGTGAAAAGGGTGGGATATATTCCTCAGCCTAGTAGGAACGTCTGTGAAAGATTTCACGTAAATTGCACGCTGCGTTCATGATTTGAGGCTTTTTGTTCAAAACGGGCCAATACTGTAAACTTTGAAAGCCAATATTAGCCAATCACGATATTAAATATCGAACAGATCTGTGTTGAGCACATGCCTATAGAGATACTGTGTCACAATGTGCATGATTTTTGGAGAAAATATGGAGGAATAATATAAAAAAATGTGTTTTACAAAAGCTGGCCTCCTGGTGGCGCTATAACAGGCCGTTCTGGAAAATTTGGGCAGAGCTTCATCGTTGGCATCCAGGGAGTGTGTGTGCAAAGTTTGGCATCGACCGGGTTAGCGGTGCCGGAGATTAGCTGTTAACAGACGGACAGACGGACGGACGGACACAATCACACACACACGGACGGAGTGCAAAACATATTCTATGAGAGATCCCTATGTGTGTGACAGCACTCTGCTGAATCCATCTGCAGATAAAGATTGTTCATTTAGTTTACACACAACAACACACACACGATCAATAGCGGCCAATAGCGGCCCTAGATTTATTCCCTTCACTTAGAATGAGGAGAGGGGATGAGAGGAGAGGAGAGGAGAGGAGAGGGACGACCTCACATCCTGTGGGAGAAGCATCATCACTTCCTCCCTCTCGCCCGGAGCTCACAATTAGTCAGAGGCCTCGTTCTGTACGAGATGAGCTCTCTCTCTCTCTCTCTCTCTCTCTGAAATACGATAAATGAAGCAGTCGACTCCTTCTCCATTCCACCGTGGGGCCCTGAAGCAGTCGACTCCTTCTCCATTCCACCATCTGGCCCTGAAGCAGTCGACTCCTTCTCCATTCCACCGTGGGGCCCCAAATCAGTCGACTCCTTCTCCATTCCACCGTGGGGCCCTGAAGCAGTCGACTCCTTCTCCATTCCACCGTGGGGCCCTGAAGCAGTCGACTCCTTCTCCATTCCCTCAACTGTAGCTGTTGAACCTGCTCTGCTGATTCTGTAATTGAATAAACATGCAATGCCGTTTGTTTGCATCAGGCTTACTATGTGTCCGGGTAGCTCAGTCGGTAGAGCTCTCGACTTGGGTTCATGGGTTCGATCCCGGGCACCGCCATGAGTAGCACGGCTTGGTGCAGCAAGTCGTGTGGGAACTGGGAAGTACTGGGAGCTGATGGTAGGTGTGGCGCTCCACCTCAGCAATCCATCTCCCAGGGGTCTAGCGCATTGTAACGGGTATAGACTCCAACAATAAGATACCTACTTCGTACTATCCGTGGTGGAAAGACGTACTCATGTAAAAGTGGTAGGCCTACTGAGGTCGAGTACTTTGTTCACCATTGTGACTGAGTCAGTACTAGCCTGGGTCGGATGTTGTAGTCACTGGTTTGTAGTCCTCAGGATGGTAACTTACATCATGTTGTAGTCAAACAGGGGGGACCTACAACAAAGCGACACAGAGACAAACGGAACCACCTTACCCAGACCAGGCTTTCCTCTGAGGTGTAAAGTCTGGTGACTCGAGGTTAGGTCAGAACAAAGTCCTGGCTATACGCGGTGGTTCCCTTTTGAAGTAGAATATCTGATATCTTAAATAGAACATCTGTGATCTAATTAAAATAATAATACCTGGCATGAATATTGCATGTGATTTTTTTTTAATAACTATTTTTCAAACCTTCGCTCTACGGTGAGTCATTTGGGTCATTAGTAGATTTGGATGACGTCGCTAATACTACCACACACACACACACACACACACGCGCGCCTCGGCCAAAAAATAAAATAAAAAAACTGGTTCATTTCCTGCTCAAATTACTGCTCATGTTTAATTCAACACATTACTAATCTGACCTACCACTAAATTATTCAACCCTGGGAGATAATCAAGACTCTGGGAAATGTTTAGTTCTATGACTGGAGCATTATACTACTAATAATATGATAATAATATTTTTGCACGAAAACTAAATGGAAACTAAGCTATGACTAAAACTAAGACTAAATATTCTGACAATTTCGTCAACAAATAAAAACTAGACTAAAATGTTAGGAAGGGACTAGTGGACAAGAGATCCAGTACGAGTCATTTTTCACTTGGTTGCATGCTGAAAATAGCCGATCCAGAGACGAAATGTTTAAATGCCATGATTGCAGGCTAGACCTGTCCGTCTCGGCAGGTTCTGTAGAACTGTCTGGGACGGCGGAAGGTTTCAACAGCAGGCTGGCATCGCTGTTGCCAGCCAGGTTGTTCTTGCTGGTGGTGGTTTCATATTGTGATCAAGTAGCTAAGCAGAGTACAGTACTGTATGCAACGGCGTCAACTTCGGGAGTGCCTGAGGGCTTGGGCACCCACTGAAAAAACAATAAGCCAAATAGCACCCACTGAGATTAAGGCTGAAGATCCCCTCCCCCCATGGTCATTTTGTCACGTAGGCACACACCTTTACGGTGTTCACAGAACAGGTATTCAAATGCTAATACGGTGGCTTTGTTCCAGTGAGCGCACGGTTCATTCACACTCCGTCTCCTGCAGCAACACTAACACGTTCAGCGGAGAGGCTGCTGTCTGTGTACCGTCGGCCCGTCTGTAAAGAGCCATGAGCCGGGAGGGGAGGGGAGGGGCAGCAACACCGCCGGCCGCCGGGTAATCTCCACACTGACTTGAGACTTGACAAACAGAGCCATCTCAGCCAAAATAGCCCAAAACAATGTCCGGGGAACAGAACTGTTCCTTTTCCTCAGACTACTTTTACTTTAATTAAAAGGTAAGATGCAGTGGTTTGGGGGCGGGGCCGGGGGCACCCACTGCCGTTATAGGAACCTTACGCGCCTGACTGTATGCATGCATACCCATACCTGGCAGTTGAAAACAAGCACCCAGATTAGCATTTCAATGCCTGATCTGCATGTGTACAAGGGACAGGCAACGCGGTCCACCCCCTGTCCCGGACAGTGAGGAAAAAAGAGGTGTTAAGGTGCCAGACTTGGATGGTTAGAGCGGCGCGATTTGTATACAAAGTCAATGCAAGACGAGAATTGCGCGAACGGGCGCGACCTGGTGCGGTACAAACGGGACGAACAGAGGCGAATATATATATATATTCAGGTCCAATTCCTCATGGGGGCTGAGATCCCTGGTCCAATTCCTCATGGGGGCCCTGGCCCCCCGGCCCCCACAGACTCTACGTCACTGAGCCGATCTACAAGCTCACAACGTGTCGCAGCGCGACGCGTTGTGAGCTTGTAGATCGGCTATTTTCAGCAAATGTAACAGTCATTAGGAAGGCATCGTAACAGTCATAAAGACGCTGGAGCGCGCACGACATACGGCTCCCCACACTGTACATAAACCATTAATCCATTTAGACCTGAGATTCTACAAAAAGTCTTCTAAATCCTGACAGTTTTCTGAAAAACCCTATGTTTCTACGTCAGTGGTGCTCAACCTTTTCCATGTCAAGAAATCCCGGAATTATCTGTATTTGGCCGTGGACTCCCGTCTGAAAATATGTAGTTCCAGGTTTTAATGCCTTATTAAGAGGCAGTGACGGATGAAGACACCGCTATGCTTTCTACGCTAATCTAACGCCGTGAATTATTAAAACAAAATGATTAAACTTTGTTTTTACCCGACCGGGCAGAAAGTATAAGAAGCCATTAATATATGATTAGCTCAAATGGCTTCATACATAGATGTGCTTAAACCATTCTGAACGGGAACCCCTTTTGGTGTTTTAAGCATTATGTTATGCTTTAGCTGTTGAACAATAGCAGATCTACAAGCTCGTAGCGCGGCACCAAGTGCTGCGTTCGAGCTTGTAGATCTGCTATTTCTTTTAATCATGAAAATGTGGCGCAAATCTTTGAATATATATATATTCTTTCACAGCGAACATTTGAACTAAATCTTTGCTTCTGGGAGGTCCCTGGAACTACATATTTTCAAATTGGGGTTGGCGGCCAAATACACATAATTCTTGGCATAATTTCTTGACATGAAATATTGAACACCACTGACATAGAAACATAGGTATTTCAGAAAACTGTCAGGATTTATAAGACATTTTTTTAATTTCGACGTCAGGCCTAAATGGCTTAAAGTGAGTACAGAGTACAGCTTGTTCTCCATGCAGCTGTGGAGCGTACGTGTGCCACAGAGCCAGCTGTGGAGCGTACGTGTGCCACAGAGCCAGGAAGCATATTGTGGCTGAAACCTTGTATCCCCATAAGGGGGATACAAGGTTCCTAGCGTAGGGGTCCCTGGCGTAGGGGAGCGTACCTATGTTCCCCAGGTTCTATGTTCCCCATTACGGGAACTGTCAGGCTCTCCCCCCCCCTGCTTTTTGAGCAGGGAACATAGAACCTTATTTGGGGGACCGGGTGAGTGGGGAACATAGAACCTGGGGAACATATAACCTGGGGAACATAGGGATGACCCTGGTTTGGGAGGGAGCGTGGAGAGAGAGAGAGAGAGAGAGAGAGAGGGAGGGGGTAACAGAGAGTGTGGAAGGGGAGCAGGCTCTGGAGAACACAAGGTCCAAAACATTACCAGCCTTGTGAGTGGGTGGAGAGGGAGATAGGGAGAGGTCAAATGAGGCCAGAAGAGATGTAACGGGAAGATACTTCTCTGCAGTAGGTAGGTTGAAGTCACCCAGTAGAATCAGGGGGGTGCCATCTTCCGGAAACGAGCTGATCAGAGAATCTAGTTCTTCCAGGAAGTTCCCGAGAGTTCCTGGAGGGCGATAGAGCACAATGAGGGTGAGGGGGACTGGTTGTGATATTGAGATAGCATGAAATTCACATGTAGACAGAGAAAGGTGAGAGACACGGAAATTCCATTTGGGGGATGTTAGTAGCCCTGTACCACCCCCTGTACCTGTTTGGCGAGGGATGTGGGTGAACTTGCAGTGTTATCTGGGGTAATCCAGGTTTCAGTCAGAGCAAGGAAATGCAGAGACTTGAGGGAGGCGTGGCCTGAAATGAATTCAGGCATATTCTTTTTGGCAGTTCCACAGGCCTCCCTCCACCACAATGTGGTGACTGGGTGAGCTGGATAGATCAGATTTGAGGGATCTCTGTGGGATCTCTGTGACGGGAGAGATAGTGTCTAGGGCGGCATGAGGAGGACAGTATGGGGACGGTGGGAAAACACATTTTAAAAAGATATAAAAATAATAATAATAAAGTACAACTAATAATTATAACATAATAATAGGAAGTAAGAAGTAAGTTGATACAAAACCCTAGGAGACGGCCTCCTTCGCTGGATGTGTCTGGATGTCCGGGTCTTTGGATTGGACACTAGGCTATAGTAGTCAACCTGTGTGATTTGTTCGATAAAGATCGAGATTCAATCAGCCGTGAGTCAGAGTCTAGTGTGGTTAGACGGGGGGAAGGAAAGGAGCTAAGAAAGCTCAGAAGTGTAAAGAAAGAAAATGTAGAAAAAAAGATCAGAGTATGTTTTCACTTACTGTGTGCCAAAGTGCAGATTCACAGAGCAAATGCAGCGTCACACCGCTACCCAGAGAGACACTGAAACTGAACAAGCTATATAGGGGTGGGGACCTCTAGATAGCGAAGAGCTTTTTAAAATGGAAGGCGGAGCTATGAGATCACTTGAGCTGTTTTGATAGCTCAAGTGATTGCGATAGTCTGCTAGTCTCTTTGTTCAGTCTCAGAAATACAATCTGATAGTGTGCCAATATGGAGCCGGTGTCACTTTGCAGCGCTACTTTGAACCCGCCCCTTTAGTCCTTGGAAAAGGCTCGTAACAAAAAAAAGGTCATTCAAATTGACATATTATTGCTCATAGCAGCTTTGGGTGAGGAATATTAGGGATGTGCCGATGAGACATTTTGGCCGATATCGATATCCGATATAATTAATTGCTGTTATGGCCGATAACCGATATTACCGATGTCGATATGATCTCATTCTGTATAAATGTAGTGTCCATTGACTCCACTACATTTCTAGGATGAGACTCTCTGGACCCAAACTTGAAAATGATATTATAATTTAACCACTTGATCCCTATTTTTATGTATTGAAAATAGCTGATCCACATCTTTGTAGCTATTTCCTTTTTATTCTGTTTTGACTAATAAATGCAGATGTAATTTGCACTTTTCAATATTTTAGAATCAATGTTGCTTTTTTTCAGTCCAAGGACCCTTTGAGTATCTGCACAATGGAAACCTACACAAGAACGCTGCAAGGCGTTGTGAGCTTGTAAATGGGCTATAATTCTGTGCGCTCACACTGCACTGCACGGCACCGCGCTCAATTATGAAAGCTTTACTGCAGATGAGCTGCCGCTGATGCGGCCAGGCAGGCCAGCACTAAAGGCTACGGCACGGCATGGAGTTCTAGTAGCCCACAGACTCAGAGGGCAATTCTTTCAACATAAAATGTTGCGTTCCATCAGGAGAGTAAGAAAGGGACAATACTCTTGAATTATGACTTCTAGTACGCCGTCGTTTTTGTGTTTGCTTGGTTTTGTTTTGAGGCTTGCTGTTTGTTTGTTTGTTTGTTTGTTTTTTGTTTAATTTTGTTGTTATAATTTCAGTTGCTGTTGGCAGTCATGGCTGCCAGTTCCCACCTGATGTTGTGTGGGAGTCCAGACTGCTCCAGACCGTACTGAATAACTGCTAGCTTACATAATGTCTTCGGACTAGGACTGAAGTCTAAGACATACAGGTCACCAGGGGTGCTGTCTCCTCCAAAGAGGATGACACGATCTCCCACCATGCAACAGCACATACTATATATCGGAGATGGTCCTGTCTCCTTGGGCTCAACCTTCTTCCAGGAGAAGGTCTCTGGACTGAATTTCCACATCATTCCACATTCATTTTTAATGAAGGTCTGGTTGCAGCCACCAAATATGTACATCTCTCCATTGTAGGTAAAGGCTGAATGAGAACAGCGTTCTTCTGGACGAGGCTGTGCAGAAGGTGTGCTCATCCAGAGGTTGGTCTCTGTGACAAACACTCTGATGGTGTTGTAGTACCCCACTTCCAGCCCCCAAATACAAACATCTTTGTCCCGATGATGGTGGCAGAGTGATGTGATGATCCAGGAGATGGAGTTCCTCTGGTGTTAATTAAAGTCCAGACCATTGAGGTGGTGTCCAACTTGTAGATGTCATTAGTGTATCTAGACTGGGTCCGTCCTCCATGGATAAACATGACCTTCCCCAACACACAGGCTGAGTGGCCCCTCCTCCCCTCTGGAATAGTCCCAGAAACCTGTGGTTTGAACCATGTGTGGGCGTCAACATCAAATGCATAAAGCACTTTGCAGTACTCGTCTCCGTAGTACAGACTCCCTCCCCAGATGTACACAATATCTTCAATCAGCACAGCTGTGTGGCCGTAGCGCCTGGATGGAACCTCAAGGTGAGGTTCTCCTCTTCCAGAGGTCAACTTCCTCCAGAGTAAAGTCACTGTGCTGAAGGCCTGCACACCAATCTGCTTCTCGTTGTTATGGTGAGTGTCCCTTCCAAAGTAGTACAGCTCGTGTCTCACCGCTACAGCAGCACTGTATATCTTTGGTTTTTATCATCATTTCAGCAGCAGCGTTTTGACTGGTTTCTTGTAGTCAGTCATATCAAAATGAGTGAAACGGCCGGGATGATTTGTTTATTTTTCATACAGTTCTTTATGAGGCGATCTGAAAAAACCCTATGGGGATTACAATGCAAATAAAAAGTACATGAACCCGCAGACCTATATCGCCCTCTACCGATATTGACGTCAGAGTATTGTCCGAATTCATCACTATTTGAGTCCACTGAGTCTGGGTCCCCTTATAGGGAGTAGGGAACAACCCTAGCAATTCGAACGCAGCCAGTGTCACTATTATTTTACTGCTTAAAAGGGGGGGTGCCACATTTTTTGTATTTTTCCAGTTTTTCATGTGTTTATGAGGTGACAGCCTGGAGTCGTTTTTATGTGCACTGGTGTATTAACTTTGTATTTAGGGTTTCTTCCTGGAGGCTGAACCCTTGACAGTCAAACGGGCCAATTAAATAAACAGTAATATAGTGACATCACACTATCAGCCCCTCCCCTAACCCCTCAACCTTTATTATACAACTACAGCTGTGGGTGCGGCTTCAGTTCAGGTGGATCACCACCTACCAGGCAAACCAGGCATACTTGGGCATGTCCACATAAAAACCACATTTTAACAAATATTGTTATATAAGGAGGTATAATTTTTAAAAAAAAGTGACAGTAAGACATGATGATCATGTTTTAGGGTGGAAATAATCACGGCACTCCATATTTAAATAAAGGTTAAATAAATATTAAATAAAACATGTGTGCCATGAATCTATGATGGGATCAAGATGCACAGAACAGAGTGACTAATGCTGGCAATGCATTGTTTGACCAGTTGGCTTCATGGATTCAGTGAAGGTTTGTCAATTGTAATAAATCAGATTATGAAGCAACACAACTGTAATACTCCTCCTGAAGCCGACACAAAGAAATGTGCCGATTCTCCGAAAATCACCCGTCTTGGCTAGATAGTCCTAACTGATTCACTGTGGGGATCTAAATTAATGAGATGAGGCCTGGAAACTGGATCTACTTCCACTGTTGCCTGGCAATAATTATGCTATTATGGAAGATCGTTCCATTCTAAAAACTCTGTTCCCATAGACAGCATAAGATATTAGATGCTGTCTATGGGAACAGAGTTTTTAGAATCCTATCTATCTACCTACCTAACTACCTATCTATAAATGCACCAAGTGTCTGTCTGTCTGTCTGGCTGTCTGTGTACGTACTGTTGTAATCCACATAACGCGACACACGCGTGCCACACGACCACAGGGGGGTGCAGTGCCCGGTGTCAAGTCAGTCGGACCCACGGTTGTCCAGAACCGCCCCAAAAAAGGCCTCTGCCCGGGCTCTGCACATGCAGGACCCCTGCCCAAGATCTGTAGACCAATTATTTGTTTACAAACATTGGGACTGGGCGCCCGGGTGACTGTTTCATGTAATCAATTCCCAACAGATCTCCAAACCTAGTTTCTTACTAGTCGTGACTAGTTGCTTATTGGTTGTGACTAATTTCGGACTAGTCGAGACCTATAAGCAACTAGTCGCTACGGGAACTCCCCTTCCTGTGCATTTATGCGACTTTAATAATCCAAAAATACAATGAAAGAGTGTCACACACAAGTGAAAATAGAAGATCTACAAGCTCACAAGAGAATAGAAGATCTACAAGCTCACAAGATAATATTAGATATACATGTGTCGTATCTGGTTTCTATACCATACACTCTAGTCCTACCATACAAAAATACTGTTGACTGGGAGAGCACCGGAGAAGGTTGTGACACGGCACGACAGCAGATGAGAGATGTTCCGATGTTGTTTATTCCAGAGTACACAGCAGCAAAGCAGAGGCACCTCCGACGGCCTTACGCCGTCGGGTAGAATGACCCACTTACATTCAATGTTGATGTATCTGAAAACAGCGTCTGTACTGTGCGAACGGCTGTGTGGAGCAGACGGGAAACAGAAGTCTCGGCGAAAACAGTTCTCCAGTCTATAGTTTTGTATCAAGTTTTAATGACCAAAATACACTCAGTTACAAGGCAGTCATGGGAACAAATGGCCCACGATGGAGTCACACAAGGATCTACTTGGTCGAATCAGCAGACACACGTGTGAGCACACCATAGGAATGAAAGCATGTTGTTTATATACTGATGCAAGTTTAAAACTCCCTCCCTCTCATGAGGGTGGGACTTAGAAGTGTCCTTACTTACTGGCCAATCAGTGAGCCAGGACTGTCATGCAAGGTTTCCTATGAGAACTAGCAACAGATGAAACAATACCAATAAGAATGAATGTACCATATAAAATATACAGAACATTATTTAACACCTGCAATGAAATAGTTAGACTGTATTCTTGACTCTAGATGCATATTTGACAAAGATACGTTGCATTCATGACAGACAGGACAGACAGATAGAGCAGAGCAGAGCTTGACC
The DNA here is from genome assembly GCF_951216825.1 of Electrona antarctica. NCBI lineage: Eukaryota > Metazoa > Chordata > Actinopteri > Myctophiformes > Myctophidae > Electrona > Electrona antarctica. The sequence continues at coordinate 63,792,955 of NC_136807.1, forward strand.
TAAAGATATGCCATGCAGCTGTTATCTATGGATGCAGCTAGGGTAAGAAGTTCACGCAGACCCCTGTGGGGTTTAATTACCCCCTAACAAAAGCTCTGTTTCTTCAAGCCTAGTTGTAAATAACTAAGCATCTTCTCAAAGGATCTTACCGTGAGACAGTTACCACAGCTTGCATTGTATAGAAAAACAGCTGTCTCAACTTACGCTCTGATTAGATCTTCAGGCTGTGTCTGTAAAACTAACTGATATGTCCATAATGTCTATATCAGATTCATCAATGTCATGGAATTAAGTACAGTTTCACAAACAGAGGTGAGAATATAGGCGTGTTCCCTGCTTCTCTGAAGACGAGATGCTTACCCATTGATCAACCATTTGCTCCAACAGTGGCCACTTTGAACCACTGTTTAGCATGTAATTGTCCTTAGGTGTGACTCAGGAGTATAAACAAACCATCCCCAGGTGGGACTTTGAATAACAGTAGAACAAAGGCAGGCCTTGGAGACGAGCTGACTTGCATAATTAAGCCAGCCAGCTATAGTCAGACCTACTGAATAAACAGTTGAGTACATTTGTTCAAGAACATGACATATGGTATAGAATTATGGAATCCCAGATATCACACATGCTCACAAGAGAATAGAAGATCTACAAGCCTACAGGAGAATAGAAGATCTACAAGCCTACAAGAGAATAGAAGATCTACAAGCCTACAAGAAAATAGAAGATCTACAAGCCTATAAGAGAATAGAAGATCTACATGCTCGCAAGAGAATAGAAGATCTACGAACGGAGGGGCTGGAAGGAGCGCCGCGACTTGTGATTTTGGGTGAGAGGAGCCGTCAGTCAGTGGGGTAGGGAGCGCTGTGCGCGTGTGTGCGACGTAAAAGCGACATCCTGTGTCCACTCATTCACACCTCTAGGGACCGCAGTTTGCCTTCAAAGATTTTCCGAGAAGCTTTTTCATTGGTCCAAAATTGCCCTCCCGCAAATTACTAACAAATCAGGAATGAAGTGGACCAATGAGAAAGCTTCTAGGAAAATCTGACATTCTAAATCCCACCCGGGTTGTGCTTATAACCACGGCCCGCTTCTGTGGCCAACGCGGAAATGCCTCTCGCCTCTCAACAATGCGCTTAGATCTTCAAGCCCACTGCTTGAAGAAGGCCCCAAGAATCCTAAGGGGTCATAGATCGAACTGACTGTGGAGAGGATCCCTCTTCTGGTCAAGGGTTTGTCACTGAGAGTGAGCTTGAACATGAATGCATCAGACTGAACACACCACTGCACACCCAGTGCCCTTTCAACAGGAAGTGTGTCGTTATCCAAGTCCAGATCCTTTACCTCTTTCGCTCTCTCCTTTGATGGTATGGCAGCCAGCACTCTCCGTCGGTTGCTTATCCACTTCGTGAGTTTGAAACCCCCTTCAGCACAAAGTGCACGTAGATCTTGGTACAGTGTGACTGCCTCTTCTTCAGATGTCACTGAAGCCAGACAATCATCCACGTAGAAGTTGTTGAGGATTGTTTCAGTCACGCTGGTTGCAAACTGGTTTTTATTATCCTCTGCACACTTCCTCAGAGCAAAACATGCACAACTTGGTGAAGATGTGGCTCCAAACAGATGTGCAACCATTCTGTGCTCTACCAGGTTCTTCCCATGGTCTCCGTCCGGCCACCAGAGAAACCTCAGCAGATCTGAATCCTCAGATGTCACTTTGACCTGATGGTACATGGCCTCGATGTCTGCCATGAGTACAACAGGCTCCTTCCTGAATCTGGTCATCACTCCGATGAGTGTGCCGGTAAGGTCTGGGCCCTGTAGAAGCTGTGCATTCAATGATGTTCCTTGAAATGTAGCTCCACAGTCAAATACGACCCTGATCTTCCTCTTTTTTGGGTGATAAACACCATGGTGTGGAATATACCATACCCTGCCATCACTCCGTTCCAGATCATCAACAGGCACCCTTTCTGCATAGCCCTTGGAGATGATGTCATTCATGAAAGCAGTGGTCAGCATGAAATGAAACATCTTTATGAAACCTCCGTTTGAGGCTCAGAGCACGCTGTTCTGCTACTCTCCTGTTGTTGGGCATGTTCACATCCCGTTTCCTCAAATGGTGTAATGGCCGTCAATAAGTTCAGCAGACTTTGTGACGTACTCCATGAACTGACCATCTTCTCTTGACAACCCCATCTGCTCATCATCTTGACTGCATTCAGGGAAATCGACTTTCAGCTGCTGCTTCCACAGCTCATCAAGGCTTGCAACTGAGATCCTATTTACTGTGACATATGGATGTCCACAAGCATTGTCGTTCCTTATGTCTCCTCTGAGAGGTCCATTTACTGTCCATACGGGCCACCATCTGCACTTCGCGCCACTTGCCATGGTTCCAAAGCCTTGGGCACGTTGGTTTTAATCAACAGGTCAATGTCAGAGTCAATTTCTGTTATTTTCACATGTTTCAGATGTGGCCATCGTTGCGGAATGTTGCCTCGATTTACTGGCATGGTCTTCTGTGTGTACATCTCAGGTAGGTCACATGAAGAATCACTATCCAGACCAGACACTTCCAATCCTGTAACAATGTGGCTTTCAATGATTTTCTCCTGGCCCATTGTCCTAAGGAGTATGTTTGTTCTTCCCCAGAGATTCAGCTTGCTCATCAGTCTCTCCGTGCAAAAGGATGCTGAGCTCCCAGGATCCAGGAAGGCGTATGTAGTCAACGTCTCTTGTCCCTTCTTGGACTTGATTTGAACAGGTACGATGGCTAGTGTACAGTCCTGCTCACCGGCCCCTGTTAAACCACTGGATTGAACAGTAATCAGAGCACTGCCCACTGCAGTCTCCGATCCTCCTGTTGAACTTGGTTCTCTGCCTTTTGAGTAGTGAAGGAGGGTAGGGTGCTTTAGATTGCATACCTTGCATGAAAGGCGCTTCCTATATTCGCGGGATACATGTCCTATACATAGGCATCCAAAGCACACACCATGATCTCTTAAGAAATCAATTTTCTCGTCATGCATCTTCTTCTCCAATATGGCACAGATCCAAAGTGTGTTTACCTCCACAAAACAGGCAGACTGTGGCTCCATCTGAATTGATTTCTTCCACTGTGTCAATGGTGGTGGCAAAGCTACTCCCCTTTGCCTTTGGACGAGTTTGGGATTTAGCTTTCCACACCTCATTTCCTGCTGCTGGAGCATCCTGTATGTCCCTGAAAAGCGGATCGCTTGCAATCTTCACTTCCCTCTCGATGAAGATGTCAATGAAAGTGGCTCTTTGGTCGCTCATTTCCTGTAATTCACAGGCCTTCGTTCTCCATTTATCCCTCAGTTTGTAGGGCAGTTTCTTAATGATGGTCAACATGTTGGTAGGTGTGTTCAACTCATACATATAGTCAACCTCCTCCATGGCGTTGCAACAACCTCTCAGAAATAGGCTGTATGCCTGTAGAGCCTTTACGTCTTCAGATTTGATTGCTGGCCATGAAAGTGCCTTTTCCATGTAGGTGGAGGCGATTTTATGTGCATTCCCAAAATGCTCCAATAGCAACGCCTTAGCCTTGGCATATCCTCGATCATGAGCCATGTGCTGACAGCTTCTGACCAGCTCCCTGGGCTGCCCTTTGGTGTACTGCTCAAGATAATACAGGCAGTCTGTAGGGTTGTCATTTCTTGTTTCGATGCTGTGCTCAAACGCCCCCATCAAAAGCCTCAATTTCTCTTTTCGGCAGGAATGCCATAGATTGTTGTTGGACAAGCAGGGCTGTGATTCGGTTTTGTTACTCCAAAACTGTTATGAGTTGATCACTGCTGCTTGTTGAGGGCTGATTCCTTGTTGGGTGAATGTTTTGTGTGGCTGGGTAAGTGCCTTGCTGATGAACTCCATGTTTCATTTTAGGTTGTGCGCCTAATGCATGTGACATGGGCTTGCCACCTGTTGGCTTGTTATCAGGCACAAATGACCTTGCATCTGCACTCAGGGGTTTGTTCATTTTCTTTCTTTCTCTCTCCAAGTATGAGTTCATGGCATTAGATGCATGCCTCGATGCTCCACTAGCAACACGAGAAGAGCCTTTCAAGACCTTGACTTTAGCCATGGAGGCTTCAACTGCCACGTCAAGTTCAAGTTGCTGTTTTTTTCTTTTTATCGCTGCCTCCTGCTCCTCTAACATGCATCTCCTTTAAACGTTGCTGTTTTGCAATCAGAGCTGCCATGTCGGCCTCTTCAGCTCTAATGCGGGCTGATGATGTTCTTGAGACAGTGCTGGACAGCCTGGACTTAGCTTTAGCAGAGCTCGGCCTGCCAGACCCCCTGCTTCCAACATTCGACACACTGTCATTTGGACTGATCTCATCTTCTGCATCAACATGTTTTTCCGAGTGGTTTGACATCTTTGATGAGCCATCTTTTTCCATCTTCAATAAACCCATTGTTGTTTTTGAGCACATTGTTGAACCATTCATTTTGCCTGGTGTGTTCCTCCTCAGGCAGTAAAGGCATCAAGATTTGGTGTAACTGAGTGCATTCATGAACCATTTTCATTAGCATTTCAAGTTGACATTTCACTTGTGTGGCATTTTCATCACATTGCATTAATTGGTCTTGCGTTGAATTTGTCACATCCTTCATTTTGTGTACCATGACTTTACGTTCCTTTTGTAAAGTTTAAATTTTGTTTGCAAGTGCTTTTGCAGTGAGTTTGCTTAACCTTTTTCTTTCATCCATTTTTGAACTACTGACGTTTGACATTTTCAACAACAGCAGCAGTGCTCGGCGGCACACAAAGCTTGTTCACTTCCACAGCGCAATACAATTCCAGTCTGTTTGTCAACAACCAATCAATTCACAAAATCCACTTCCTCATAGAAAACACCCAACAAGGCAAAACAACACAACACAACACACAAGCAACAACAACACGTCCCCAATGGACAAGCGGCACTGCAGCAGTCACAACAACAACTACACAGTCAAAGTCAACGTCATGTTAATTACCACAGTCAATAGCCTACCGCTTCTGTTGCGCTCTGCTGTCGTTTGCCGACGCCCGACGGGCTGTTTTCATGAATGAACGGGCAGCTCCGCTGTCCAATACAACGGTGAAGTCCGTATTGTGAATGAAAGCATAGTCTTCCGTGTCACAAACAGCTTTCACGATCCAAAGCGTCCCAATGCGATCCAAGGAATCCACGATGTAAAGTCCATTTCCTACGGTTCCACACTTCGATGGAATGACGTTCTGTTGACTAATGTTGCGGCGGTTTAAAGGCTGCCGCGAGGAGCTAAACATGAGAGTAAATTAGACGCTTGTATGACGCGCACGCAATGAATTGAGGTCCATTCCAGCTGTCAGTTTGACAATTTATTCAGTCATCACACATAAACGATACAACTGTTCCTAGGCTTGTAGCGATATCTGAACGTGGATGTTATGATGATAAGGTGCGTTAGATACGGTCAACATAAATGTCTTCTCCCACGCTCACCTCCTCTCTCTGTCCAACTTCCCTCACCCAAGTGACAGGTAAACGCCATGAATAGGTAGAGTGACAGCGCCCCAGCCCAGGTGACACGCCCACTACCTGTGCAGTGCCCATTAAAGTGACATACCTACGTCCATCATAAGGCACATTAGAATGCAAACACATTACGGCTCCTACATATATCATAAATGAATACTGAAACCAGATATAATCATTAAGGAAAGTTTATGCATGCACTATGTGCACTATGTAAACTCTTCATTTCCATTTCCCCGGCCATTCAGTTGCATTTTTTTTCTTCTTTTTTAATAATTTGGGGACCCCTCAAAATAATTAAGCGACCCCCCTGAGGGGTCACGACTCACGGGTTGAGAACCCCTTTTCTAAACCATGCCCACTTAGCCTATATATAACGCCCAGTTCTAACCCATGTACTTAGTTACTTTCCACCACTGCCCTAGCTTACTAACACAATACGTAGCTATGCTCACTCACCCGAATAATCAAATAGGAGCTTATGAGATTTGCACCGGTCGGACAATGAGTCTGGATCTGTTACGATGACAAAGGGACATTGCGACTTTAGTGAAAAGAGACAAAGAAAGGCAGCCGTCAAGGCTGCACGCGTTCCCATTGTCTCGGCGACACAAGCCTGCACGGTGGAATGGAAACATAATTCGTTGCTGTCGGGAGGAAACCTCATAAATCAATTTGAGGTTTTAGATTTTCTTTGGCACGAATCAGTGCTATTGATCACCCTTTAGTGTTGTTTCGAAAATATTGAACCAATGGAAAGTAGTAAAAAGTGCTTTGGACAAAACCTCTTAACTCCATTGGACCCTCAAAATGTCTGCTATAAAGCAACTAACTCCACCACTTCTCCCCCTCTCATGGAAGTAATTGACAATAAATAAAGTTACAACACCAACTTTGATGCTGCAGTTTTGCTTTGTTTAAAAAATATAAGGTGTTCCTTATTTCCTGAAAAATGTATATTTTTTAATTTCCTGACAAATGAACATTTTGGAGTTATGAGGTTTCCGCCCAACAGCAGAGATATATAAAATGATATTCGAGGAACAACGGCGTGTTGTAGTGGCAGCCAGAGACTGATGATTATCATGTGTGTCATCATAATGGCAGCGCTGTGGGAACATAATGATGTTTCACGTTTAGAAGAATCACTGGCCGTCATGTTTCTGTCACAGTAACTGTCCTCCAGGGACGTGCAGAGAGGCATGGGCTGAAATCCCGTAAGATGGCACTTTTGGACAAAAGTTGCGAAAATAGCAGATCTACAAGCTCACAACGCGTCGCAGTGCGAGCTTGTAGATCAGCTATTTTCGAGGGGCAACCCAGCACTCTTTAAGCTAGTGGAGATGCGGTGTAACGACATGGATTTCTGAACAAATGTGGTCAATGCAAAATACTGCGTTCAAGTTCAGGAGACTTCGGAAAAAATGCAATTCTCCTGAACGCTGCATGGCAAGGAAAGGAGTGGCATTTGCATTTCTTTCACCATGTAGTAAACCCTGCATTCGTGGTCTGGAAAGGGCAGTTGTTTTACGAGGTCTGTCAGTCCACTGGGTCCCTGCTTCGTGATTCCTCGACCACTTCATCCAGACAAACTCGTCCATATTACAGCAAAATGTTCCCTGACTGCAGAATCGCTCAGTCACAGCCAGGCATGACATCAAAGTTGAACGATTTGTTAAATCATTTATTTCGACGGTCCACTTTAGTGTTTTATTATCACAGGGGACATTCTCCCTCGTGTACATCATTTTGTCCATGATTATTATTTGTACTTCACCCATTATTCTGCCCCAGCAGTACATTTTGAATGACCCTATTGCACTACTTTACAGTCAGTGCCAGTATAGGCATTACAAAAAGCATAATCTACTTTGAAAAACAAAATTCATATTATTGTTCCCCATGCCTGAAATAGGGGGAATAGTGGAAAAAGAAAAATATTCATTCACCTTTTTTTATAAACCTATTTTTAAAAAATACTGATTTTCCGGCACCACCCACTTCTCTATAAAAGGCAGCTGAACGCAGGGTATTCTGTCACTCCGTTCCTAACCAGTCTGTGAGCAGCACCTTTCCTTCTACCCTAACCCCCAGTATTTGCAAGTTACAAGTTACATACAGCCTACATAAACAATTCATTATAGTACCAGTTAGTACCGTTTTTACGACATTTGTTTAGAGAAAACTGTGTCGTCCACATTTGTGTTGTGTTGTGTTTTGTTGTTGTGTTTGGTTGTGTTTTGTTGTGTCTGTTGTGTCTGTGTCCGTGTTGCATTGCTGTGCATTTTGTGTGCATTCATAGCAAACAATGGAAAGCCAGACCATTTCACAGGAGCGGGGAGCCATATTTGGACATTTCAGCCCTTAATGGGGACAATATAAGGGCAATTTCTGCTCCATTTGGGGGAAACACGGAGGCATTCCTCCGCAGGGCGGATGGGGGTGCAGCCGTGGCCATCCACTCCGTCTGTGTCAATGAGAGTCTGTCTGTGAGGACAGACTCAACTTTGAGTTTGACACAGACGGAGTGGTGGTGGAGCTCACAGAGCTCAAAGCAATCAAAGCACGCATACACTACTTGTTTGTCCCAGAGAGAGTCATGACAGGCCACGTTTTCCACGGGCCTTTTCTTAAAAAGCATCTGCCACTGAAACAGATAAGCCAGGCAACTATCCAAGAGTGGACCTATGTACATGGGTCCACTCTTGGATATGTGGACGGAGGGTGGCAGCTACACATGACACTGGTACCTTCCTCAAACAAACCCAGTGGGACAATGAAGTCCTTCAAACAGGCAAAACAAGAGTGCCAAATGTCCCAGAAGGCCATGGCACTGGCCTTCCAGGACAAACTGACTGCACTGCCATTGGTGGAAAAACAACGGGAACCCATGATGTTCAGCAGTCTGAACTCTAGTCCCTGACCCCAGCTTCCGGTGCTGCTTTTGTCCAGAGAAGATACCTTTCTGGTTCTAAAGAGGCTTTAATTACAGGTAATGCAGCTTAGAATTTATTTTATTTTATTTTCAAACACAAAACACACAAACACAAACATTCACTCAGGACCCGCCCCATTCCTCCACCAAATCTATTGTCCACATTCTCCACAGTACACTATTTAGGCCCAATAGAACCTCATCGTCAATCCAATAATCACTATCCGGATTAGGTGGCTCTGGCTCCTGGCGTGGCTCAACAGGTGGCTCCTGGGGTGGCATTGGGGGCTGTGGTGTCTGTAGTGGTGGCAACGGTAGGGTGCCTCGCCACAGCAACCAAGCCTGGAGGCCATCCAATACCTCGTCATCCATCCATGTTGTGGTATCGTTGTCAGACATGTTTGCCCTAACCCTAGGCTTAGATAGGAAGAAGTGAGAATGAGCTCAGTGCGAATCCTTTTATAGGAGAGGGGGTGTGGCCGAAATTCAGTATTTTTTAAAAATATGGTTATAAAAAAGAGTTAACGAATATTTTTATTTTTCCACTATTCCCCCTAATTCAGGCATGGGGAACAAGAATATGATTATTATTATTTTTTAATATTTTTGTAAAGTGGTCAAAAGGGTATTCAAAGTTAGCAATTTGAGCTCAATTTCAGCCAAACAGTCAAATAAGGCTACAAATCGCAAAACACTGCCAAATTGTTCGTCAAGGAATGGACATTACCCTTCACAGTTCGGGTTTTAATTTGTTTCTCTGGCTAGGAGTGAATACCAGCAGTGAGCCATACATCAAATGAAAGCTGTCGAAAAGACTGATGCATTGATGTAAGGGTCATATCATATGGACTTGTAGATCTATGGGAAAACCAGTTCGGAAGGTGAAAACACTGGAAAATGTGTGGTGTTTTTAACATTTCCTATAGAAAACAGCACCCGTTTGTCACGTGTCACATGTCATCGGATAGGTATGTGTTAGATCACTCACAGACCAATGGTTGAGGAGATTGAGGCTTTGTTTACATGAAAATGGGTTGAAAAATTAGAAAAAGGTAAGAAAAATCTCAAATTCTCAATTCCTATGGGCTACAGTTCAGCTGAGGAGGGGGGTCCTTTCATGGTTCAGGAACTCTGCATCACGGACACTTGGGGCGTGCAATGCCGTGATGCACTTTCTCGATTCCCATACTCTGCATTGTTTTTTTCAGGTGTGGAACATCGGAGCAACATTTGTTTACAAAGTGCCTCATATGTGGTGGTAGGACTTGAATGTACGAATATTTTGATGTCTGAACTGAGTGCATACACCCTTCCTGTCTAAAGATATTCATTTTAACAGGGTTACATTTTCGGTTTTTGACTTTCTGGACTTGGCCATTTGGCAACTTTTTGGCATTCTTTGACCTATCGCCCCGGTTCTAGACAGCGCACTAACCGATGTGATTTGATTGCGGCGTGCGTGCGTGTGTGCATGTGTGTGTGTGTGTGTGTGTGTGTGGCCAATCTGACAAACAGGAAGTTGATATCTTAGACCGGAAGTGAACAAATGTACTTCCTTTTTGCACCATTGAACTTCCCAAGCATCAGAGACTATGTGGGTGAAGTTTCATGAATGTACATTCTAAAAAAGTTGTAATTTGCCCTTAAAACATAAGCCCAACCCATATAAAGGGGTAGGACAAAGTCAAAAACCAGTTAAAATTTAATAGTCCCAGGGGACCTTCCCGATTCAAACGAGATGTCCCACGTCCGAAACGGTTGAGAAATGACAGTTACATTTTTGGGTGTCCCCGGACGTTAGGGTTAGGGGTACGTGCTGAAGTCGGACAGACTCGCGGACGGGCTCATTGGATTCGCCATCGCCCAAAACCCAAAGTCAGATTCCAGTTAACAGCTAACGACGAGCCCAGAAACGCTTCTGGAAAGAGTTAAAGGGAAAAATAACATTTGCGTAGCCATTTGTACAAAATTTAAATAGAAATTTAACCCACTTCCCGGTGGAATTTGGGAATAATTCGAATTGTTTTTAATTCGTCTCGTCATGAAATTTCATTTGATACCAAAGTCGATGATGATATCAAGAATTAAGATACAAAATGGTGGCCTTTGTCTATAGCACATAGCTGTATCAACAAACCCACATGTCTCTCCGAGTTGAAAAAATACTGGAAAATTCAGCGTAGTCGGTTTAGCCAAAGCGTCGATGTCTCTAAACACCAGTGGTGGAAAAAGTACAAAAATATTTTACTTAAGTAGAAGTACTGATTCTCTACTTGACAATTACTTAAGTAAAAGTACAAAGTACCCATTAAGAAAGTTACTTAAGTAAAAGTAAAAAAGTACCTCAAATTAAATGTACTTAAGTACAAAAAGTACCCGGTGTAAAAATGTACTTAAGTATAAAAGTAAAAATTACAAAGTACAAGTACAAAGTACAAAATACAAAGTACCCGGTGTAAAAATGTACTTAAGTATAAAAGTAAAATTACAAAGTAAAAGTACAAAGTACAAAATACAAAGTACCCGGTGTAACAATGTACTTAAGTATAAAAGTAAAAATTACAAAGTACAAAATAAAAAGTACCCGGTGTAAAAATGTACTTAAGTATAAAAGTAAAAATTACAAAGTACAAAATACAAAATTATTTTCAAAATGAATACAAATAAATGAAGTCCTAAAATTGTCCTGTCAAAAGTGGCTTTATTCCAAAAAATGAAATGGCATACAAATAATTAAAATACAGAACCCCCAACAGCATACATCAATAACATACAGGACCAACATGCATAATTAATTAACACAAGAGCTCCATGTTGCGTTGCAAAACAGACGAAGCCCAGTTCCCCAGTGCTAGTTGAACCTCTGCATTCTTGTTTATGAAATGTGCAACTTTAATGCATTTGGGTTTGAATGGAACATGTCTCTGGACAAAGTGATGTCTCCAGACATCACTTTGAGAAACACTGCTGTACTATAATCACGAGCCGTGAATCCGTGAATCAAAAATTCAAACAAGAATTTGCCCACCCATTTCGTAATTAACGCGCAAATTAGGGGGGTCTGGCTCATGGACTAATAGTGCTCAGACCCAGCCAGCCAGCCAGCAATCCACACACACATAGTGCTCAGACCCAGCCAGCCAGCCAGCAAGCCACACACATAGTGCTCAGACCCAGCCAGCCAGCAATCCACACACATAGTGCTCAGACCCAGCCAGCCACACACATAGCTCCGTAATTGTGGCAGCGGTGGCCGAACGGATAGCGGCGCGGTCTAGATACCGGAAGGTTCCCAGTTCGAATCAGCCGTCCGACACGTTAAAATTACCACCGCTGAAATGCCCTTGAACAAGGCATCAACCACTACGATGAAATGTGTTCTATGAGCAGGGCCTGGCTGGAAACAAGTTCTTGAGCTTAGCCCAGATACCCTGGGTAAATATAGATTTCATTTCATTTCATTTCATTTCATTTCATTTCAAGGGAGTGGTTGCACCACTCAAAAAATCTTCAAAAAACTGAAGAGGCTACTGGAGATTGGAGAACCTGATTTGGACATGATCTGATGCAGGACAATGTCACTATGACAGAAAGAGAAGATGGGTCTGGCCACATTCATTCACCCCATAATCTCAGTGGAAATTGGGGAATATGTTGTGAAATAAAAAGTCAGAAAACTGGAATTTGGGAAAATGTCTTATTTTTAATTTCCCCATGCCCACACATCTGTGGTCTCTCTCTCTCTCTCCCCCCCCCCCCCCCCCTCTCTGAACAGAACTATAACGACAAGTTGCGATGCGGCCCCTCCCCCTTCACACACACACACACACACATACACACACACACCCTATAATGTGCGTAGGCTACTGGCACCGTTCCTCATATCACGCAAGAGACGCCAGTCACGCCACACACCAGTATAGAAGAGAGATAGTCACTTGTGACTTACTCACTTAATGTTGTAACTTGTGGAGGCTATATTGTCTTCCATGAAAAATATTTCGATGCGATGTTAAACTCTGCATGGCTCATTTCCATGCGTCACAGTCAGGGACCCGGCTGACGATTTGGTGGTCCACTGCCTGGTTACCCTTTCTACTGCATATAACAGCGCTGCATGATCTCCTGCAGATCGGCTATTTTGCCGTTTGTGAGGACGCACACATGGGCGCGCGTTGTTATAAAATTGTTATTATGATAGCCGGCTTGGCTTTTTTGGCACATTTTATGCCCCCCTCGGCGTGCGTATTGTGCGTGCGTGAGAAATGAGAGGTGTGGCGTGGTGCGTGGTAAAAGGTCAAATTGCGTGACTCTCACTCTCAAAGCGTGAGACTTGGCAGCCCTGCATCCATGTTGAATGCGTGTGACAACGTGTGTGTGCGTCTTGCCGTCTTCAAGCAGGCCAGGCAGCAGAACACAACTCCGCCCCCCTATTATCTGAGAGTGGAGCGCAGCCCTGTTGTTCTGTTCTCAACTGCGCATTATTTAATTTGTAGCGAGTAACGAGGTGTCAGATTTTAAATATAGCGGATTAAAAGTACGATTTTTTCCTTGTAAATGTAACGAAGTAAAAGTAAAAATACAGCAAAAGAAAAGTAGTCAATAAAAGTACAAATTCTCCAAACTTGTACTTAAGTAAAGTAACGAAGTATTTGTACTTCGTTTTTTTCCACCACTGCTAAACACACCCATCACCCCTTAAAAAATTGTTAAAATCCAGAGCCAGAGCTGGAGAACAGGAGTTATGGTTAAATGAATGGAAAAGGTGACCAAAATCCATAGTCCACAAAGTCGCAAAAAACGAAAATGTCCTGTTAAATCTTTAGACAGGAAGGGTCTATGAACTAGTTTCACACGTCCAGCGATGCGTAAATTCAAGTTATACGAGCACGTATGAGCCACGTTATCAACAGATGTTGCTCCGAGATTCCACAACTGAAAAAAACAATGCATAGAATCGAAACCAGAAAAGCATCTGACGAGCAATGAATCCGGAATGCAGAGTCTGTGACCCATGAAATTAAGTACGAGTAAAGAGGAAGTATTTTTGAGGGGCGCTGGGCCCTCCTATATACAGGTTTTATGTTTATCTTTAGTTCAATGTTTGTTTTGTAAACGCATTGACAATGAAGGGAAAATTTACGTCATAATGTGTCATTTACGTCATATTGTCTCTTTATTGTTAATGGTGTTTAATGTTTGTCTTGGCACCGTTTGTTTTACATCACCATTACATCACCTAATCAACATGAGTTAGACTTTAATATATTAGCGCCCCTCACTTCACACGGGTGTGATTTTTTCAAAGCAATCACTCCAGTACTTCCAGTACTAACTAGTGGCCTATACAAATAGTCAGTAAGCGCCCCCTCCAGAGATACTTCCGGGTCCTACTTTTGTGTCGCTTTTGTGTCCCCATAGAGTTATACTGTGTCCCTCCGTCGGACTAAATCTGAGACGAAAGTCTAATTTTACCGCTTTCCTTGCAACAACAAAGCTACTGGTCTCCCAAATCTGGCATTGACAGGCCGTCTGCCCCACACTGAATACTATCGCCATTTTATTTCATTGTGTCAACTAAATCCTCATTAAATGCAAATTAGATTCAACATACTCCACCCTGCACACATTCTAAATATGCCCGCGAAATATTGGACTGAGCAAATGGACTGTTAACACCTTCAATAATAATGATAATAATAGACTTTATTCTCTCCACATCATAGGCCTATATTTTATTTGTCATGGTCACTTGTACAGAACATTAATAATTCTACTCGAGTTGGAAGCATTAAGACCCATTTTAACCCTCAATGGCTTCCTTTCTGAAAAATAACGTCATTGTAAAAAGATTCACGCGTTAGTAGATATTCTATTTACAATGAGAAGCGGACGGGAGCTGGTGCCACTTGGACCCGGACGTAACGTAGGACTACAAAATTACGTCGGACTTAAATACAGAATAGGATTTAAATCCTGTTAGAATCCTATAGGATTTAAATCCTATATTAGAATCCTATAGGATTTAAATCCTATTAGAATCCTATAGGATTTAAATCCTATTAGAATCCTATTAGAATCCTATAGGATTTTCCAAAGTGACTTTTTTATACTCCGTCCACCTCCAAGTTATCAGATTAAAAGAAATACATTTATTTCGGTTTCTTTTCCCAGAAGCTCTATTCAACGACCAAACCAATGATCACATTTCCTCTCTATTCAACGACCAGAAGCTCTATTCAACGACCGAACCAATGATCACATTTCCTCTCTATTCAACGACCAGAAGCTCTATTCAACGACCAAACCAATGATCACATTTCCTCTCTATTCAACGACCAGAAGCTCTATTCAACGACCGAACCAATGATCACATTTCCTCTCTATTCAACGACCAGAAGCTCTATTCAACGACCGAACCAATGATCACATTTCCTCTCTATTCAACGACCAGAAGCTTTATTCAATGACCGAACCAATGATCACATTTCCTACTATTTTATTTCCAGGTGAAAGAAAAGATGATCGTCCACTCCTCCAGACGGCGTTTGTTTACATCGTGGACACATCGCGATCGACAAATAAGGTAAAAAAAGAACACACAGAAAACCAGTGGCGGTGATGAGGAATTAATTAGCACATCTCCTGCCAGGTATTCATTCATTCATTCTTCCTCCCCTGCCGCAATATTTTCATTCTGAGCTTTTTGCTGCTGACACTATTGGGCCGGCCATGCAGGGGTGTGCTGACGGTAGTGCTATCCAACCAGAGGTGAGCTGCAGATAGGGCTGTCCAATCAGCGGTGTGCTGACAGTAGGGCTATCCAACCAGAGGTGAGCTGCAGATTGGGCTGTGTAATCAGGGGTGAGCTGATGGTAGTTTAAAGATGAAGCACAGCCATTCACAGTTTCTGCACCTCGCTAACAAAGCATGCCGATTGAAGCTTAGTGTCACATGCAGGGCAGGCATCTCACAGCTTTAAACAATAGGAATGATAGACCTTGATGCATGTCAAAGGTGACGGTCCATTGTGTCGATCTACTAAGTAGCCTTACTGTAACCTGTGTCTGAAGTACAGTCTAATTTAACAGTGGCTGATATGGATTCATGAACTAATTAAATTAAATTACAGAGGTGACGTTTGCAAGGCAAAAGCATAATTTTGACAACACTAAAGTTTCCCCATTATGCAAGTAAATAGAATACATGATATACAGTAGCTTTATGTGGGTTAATAAACCCCTTTTTGTAACCCTACGCTTCTGGACGGGAACCCCTCTCAGGGTTCTGTACAGTATATATGTACAGTATTAAAAAAATTACAAAATAATTTATGCTGAAGTTTTTCAGAAATCTTAGGTCAGGATTTAGAAGGCGTTTTTAGAATCGGCCTTGGTCCAAAATGGATTAAGAGGTTATTTAAATTGGTGATCGCTCGCAAGAACGTGCATACATGTGCATGTGCATACTGTACATGTGCACGTGCATACAGTACATGTGCACAGGCGGATCTAGAGATAAAGGGCCCCTGGGCCACCAACATGCAAAGGGGCCCCCACTTGTTTTTGGAAACAAGTGGGGAGTGGGTTTAAACACTTGCAGTATAGCATGTATCATATGATGGTTTAGGACAGTGGTTTTCAACAGGTCGTCCGTGGAGGTATTGCATGTAGTCCCTGACCATACATTTAGTAATGTAGGATTTGTAGATTTGTTTTACATTTTCTTTGAGAAACAGTGAACTGAGTGACCTGGTGACATTGATGACTGTCCATGCAGTAATTTACTGACAAGTGGGAGGTCAAGAAATTCAACAGAAAAAGGGAGTTAAAATCTCAAGAGGGCACAGAGTTCACCGGAATGTCTGGATGAATCATTATTATTAGGAAATTATTAGTCAATGGACCATTGGTTGAGAGTTGAGACACAGTGGGATGTTGTGTACATGGCAAGTGATACAAGAGTACTAATCTTAGCCCATATCCCCACCCAACACAACAGTGGTCCCCAGGTTGATTCTAAGTCAGGGTGGCGGTCCCTCATTCACAATCAGTTGAAAACCACTGGTTTAGGACATTTGGGGTTATTTTATTGACATGATAAGCCCATTAAGGGCAAAAAGTTTGAAGGTAAGAACTGTTATTAACTTTGCACTATTTGGGGGCCCCTAAGCTTGAGCCGGAGGCTGAAGCTCAGGGCCCCCCCTAGTTCAGAGGCCCCTGGGCCTGGGCCCAACAGGCCCGTTGGGTAATCCACCCCTGTACATGTGCATGTGCATAATGTACATGTGCACGTGCATACATGTGCGCGCAACAGTTAAAGTAATCCACAGCCCATCCCTGGGGCAGGCTGAGTGCTGTATTAGCTGTGACAGATGGGACTCTCAACTCTCCTAATATGTCACCTCTGTCATGGCTGTAATGGAAAAACTGTGTTTACCCCCCCCCCCCACCCTCCCCAGAGTGTCCCATCAGACACCCCCCCACCACCCCCTGTCCACACACATACACACGCACACACACGCACCATGAACAGCACCTTACCTCACGTGCGCAGCATCTACACTCTGAGCATCAGAGGTTGGGTTTTGGCACCCTGTGTGCTCCTTTAGGGGTGTCACAGTTATATAACCGTCTAATCGTAAAATCATTTGAGACTTTTTGTCATAATTGTTTCGTTGTTGAAAGATGTTCATTCATAAAACAAGTTGAAATAGCAGATCTACAAGCTTGTGGATCAAGCTATTTTTTAACCTTTTTTTAAGTATAACATTTATAAACATGCCAGTAATGTATAATGGTTTAGCAACGTATTTATTAAGTTGCTATCAAATGCCTTGATGTCATATATCGACCATGGGCCTAACGTTGCCTCATTGTGTTATCACTCTGGCATCTCTCACATTTTGTTTTAAAATGCTAATTTTGGTCATGGTTGGTATGGCCGACTTGGTACTGTAGCCTGTAGGTGGTATTTATCATGTTATTTTAACAGGCTTAAAAACACATCTTGCAGGAAAAGAGACAACGAGAGACTTTACAACAGAAAGACAACTATTAGGGCATTTGAACACTGATGCCTGCCAGTCACAATGTGGGACAGGGTCTCAATTTGAACACTGATGCCTGCCAGTCACAATGTGGGACAGGGTCTCAATTTGAACACTGATGCCTGTCAGTCACAATGTGGGACATGGGGCCCTATTATGCGTGTCTTAAGTACCAGGTCTTATGACTTAACTTAAGACCTGTAGGCGTGGTCAATGCTGTTTGGCCACTCAGAATAGCCAAATGGCATTGATCACGCCTCCAGGTCTTAAGTTAAGTAATAAGACCTGGTACTTAAGACATGCATAATAGGGCCCATGGTCTCAATTTGTGGGACGCCTGAAACATCTTGTGAATGCCTCACGCTGCGGGGACATCTGGTCGCCCTAGCTCTCTGTGTTTACAGCTTGTTGGAGAGAAAGCATCAAAGCTGAACCCAGATCAGTGTCTGGGAGGCAGACATCGTTTGTTTTATTCATATTTTTTTGACTCAGGCCTACAGTAGCTGCTCACTGAATGATTTAGCCCATTTAGACCTGAGGACCCGATTCCACAAAATGTCTTCTAATCAAAATCTGGCAGTTTTCTGAAAAACCTCATGTTTCTCAGTGGTTCTCAGACTGTCATGTCAAGGACCCCCAGAATTATCCCCCGAAAAACAAAGTTTAAAAACGTTGAAAGAATATATATTCAAAGATTTGCGCCACATTTTCACGATTTTTCAAAAATAGCAGATCTACAAGCTTCTAGATCTGCTATTTATATATTCAATATCTAAAGTATAACATAATGCTTAAAACACCAAAAGGGGTTCCCGTCCGGAACGGTTTAGCCCTCTTGCTACGCTGCGTAATAAATGATGTAATGGCCCTGTACCCTGTTCTGCTCTACAAGAGAACTTATGTCTGCCAAAAAGATGGCTTCTTAATTGCAGAGCAGGGTTAGTGCAAGTTTAATGATGTTTGCACTTCATCCAGGAATGTTCTGCTCCATTAAAGCATGATCCAGACCTCGGAGTATAAATTAGCTGAGGTTAGACTCCAGGAAAGGCCTTTGGGCACGCTGACTGAGTGCCATATTTACACTCGCAAAAACACAGTTTTAAAAAAGAACACTTCATCTCTGAACGTATCAGGTCTGGTCGGAGATGGTAGCTGCAATTTTGTGCCAAATCAAGTCGGATTCCTGCATTATTTCCCCCCAATGTTTCAAAAAGATGTTGTTGTTCATTTCATATTAAACTAAATGCCAGAGAGCAGACGTGTGGATGCCAAGTGATGCCAATAAGGATCATTCCAGGGGTTGAAAGTTGGGTACCATTAACATCCTATTATGGCAAAAATGTCTCATTTTAATTATGCTTTTAGTAGCATTTAACACTTTGATTGCTACAGAATCTACCCAGGCCTATTCTGATGTTGCTACCGTTTAACATTGCACGAAGGCCTTGTTCGGGGGCCCACAGCAAAATGTTCTCTTATAGCGAGAATCACACGCATACATCAAAAGAAAGCTGAACTTGTCCACTTCAATTTTAAAAATACATTTTGATTTTACCATGTTCCATTCTGGAGATATTGACCTTTTTGCAACACCTGCTTTTGCCTGGAAGTGGTTCTCTTGAACAGCGAGCAGAGTTATGGATGGTTTAAAGTCAGAGACATTGACAGGCAGATATAAAAATAAACACAATAAATATGCTATACATCCTATACACCGAATGAAAGCCCTGAATGTGTACTTTTACGAGGAAAAGAGTAAACATTGATCCCATGTACAGTTTGTCATAAATTGGTTACTGAATGCACCTTGTGCCCACCAGATATAACTGCAGAGAAGACCCGAACTCAAGATTCACAAAATAAGGCCTATTGCGACATAAATACTATATACCATATGAAACAGAAGACTCTCTGCTTTCATAAGAAAAAAACTTCTACTATAGTAATAATAAAAATCACACCCCTGTGAAGTGAGTGGTGCAACTCTGTCCCATATTCTGTTCTCTGCTTATTCAATACAGCTCGCTATATACGGACTGAGGCAGAAAGTCATGTAAACCTCTTATTTACAGTTTGGTCTGTAAACTTCTACTGTAATAATAAAAATCACACCCCTGTGAAGTGAGCGGTGCAACTGTTCTCTACAGTTGCGCAAAAAATGACTTCCACAGATCACAACACCACGGTTTAGGACGCGGAAAAGTTCGTTATACATTACACCCGGGTCGATTACGTCCCCGACGCGTTCATTGCGGTCTTATCACTACAATTATAATGAATAAAAAAGCGTTACAATCACACATCCGAGCGATCTCCGATTATGACTGCTCTGCATGGCGATACGTGATCGCCCAACGGAAGACTGTCTGTGGCCCCTCGATACTGTGGTTCGTTTGTTAGTTCGTAGTATTGTAGGCTCGGGGATCGTTTGGTCGCTACAGTATGAAGAAGGAAACATGCATCTGATCTGTCCATGTGTGTTGCAGACGTTATGCAATGCCGATCCGGTGCATATGTGTTTAGGCAGCGTTCCGTTCATCATGTTTTTTTTCCGAGAGACAGAGCCCCCATCTCGCAAGATCCTCCTCCTCATGAGAAACAGGAGGGGAGGGGGGAATCGAGTATTATAGTGTTGGGTGAAATGTCCGAGGTGGAGGAAAGCCTGGTGAGGCGAGGTTAGGTGAAATTTGATTATTCTATTCACACACCGACTAGATTATGGGCGTGTCCATTTTTTTTTTTTTATGATCACGTGAGCGGGACTAAGCAGCAATGACAGGGTGATGGTTCTTCATTGTCCGGGTGGGTAAAAAGATGAATGAAAGTATTCTATAAAAAAGTGATTAAAACGTATGGATACGTGATTCGCACCGGACATTTGATTAATTAATAATGTACGGATACGTGGTTAGCAAATTATGTGTTAACATGTCAAACTAGGAGGTTATTCATGATTCTGAATCCATTAGTGTTCCCAATGTGCTCAAATGTGACCATGGCCGTTTTTAGCCCAAGGAGTGCTTTTTGTGCTAAACTAATGTTTGCAATGGATTCTGAATAGGGTGTCCTGATCGGATCGGGAGATCGGAAATCGTCTCCGATCTCATGATTTTCAAAAGATCGGAATCGGGGAGAAAAGATCAGATTTTGAATTGTGTAATGTAAATCTCAAAGAAAGATGTATAAGCAATGATATTTTCCTTCTGGTCCCAGTCAGAGATCATCAAACAAAGACTAGTCACACTCAGGTGTGAAAAACACCATTGATGAAAACAAAAGGAAATGCAACCCCCGCTATGATTGGATAGGGGTCTGTATACTCTCTCTGAATGAGAGTTTTAACTTGACTGTATTCACTCTAATTAACCAATACATCATTCATTTGCTGATTACATGCTTTCATAGAAAGAAAAGAAAAAACACAATGACAGTCATTCTAATAAAAGTATAGTCACATTTTAAGGGAACACAACAGACTATACTAGAGTGACATACATTAGGATATTTGCTATTGTGATATGGCATAAGTTATATAAAAATATAAAGATCAGATCGGGAAAGATATGTCTCAATCGGAATCGGATCGGGAGCAAAAAAACGTGATCGGGACATCCCTAATACTGTGTGCCATCTGTATGTGGCATCTGTAGTGGCCAGGTACGTGCAGAGAGTTAGAGGGGCAGGGGCTGAAATCTCGTAAGAGGGCACTTTTGGACAAAAATAGCAGATCTACAAGCAACCCAGCACTCTTTATCTACTGGAGATGCGGTGTACGATTTCGAAACAAATTTGTTCAGCGCAAAATAGTGGAATATGTGACAGGAGAAATGAATCGGACCATAACATTCAACAATACAAGAGAAAAAAGTATGAGAATCACTGAAACCGGAGGAGCTTTAAAAATAACAATCTTCTTTTGATGAGGAAGGAAGTGTATAAATGTGAGAGGAGCAGAATGAGCAGGGATAGTCTCATCATGGCCTGTCAGGTTTCACATCATTGTCATTCAGCGCTGCATACAGTTCCTCCACGCTTTGACAGATCACTTCTCTGTTATCAAAGGCAGCCTCGTCAAGGCCCATTTCTTCTCAGTGCCAAAACGCTGCCAAGCCAAAAGGATTGAACCCTTTGGTCGTGATTTAGCACCATCACAGAGATATTTTCCACAGCTCCTCCTCCTCCGGTCAAGGCCTGAGCAGACGGATGGGAAACATGACATCCATCGGCCATCCATCCGTCTGTCCTGTAACCTCGCCGTGAACTTGACAATCATAACTCATGAATGATATCTCATGAATTCTGCATAAATGTACACTTGAGACCTGAATGATGAAGTGGTGTATATTCTACCTTGTGAACGCTATACTGCGCGTCGTATACCGTCCAGTTAAGGTGTGACCGCTACAGTTAGGATTTGAGCGTGACTCTGCCCTCTTCTGACACCATAATAAGGCTCCAGCCTGATTAGTTTGACGCCTATAGTAACCAGCAATGGTAGTTAACTAACGTAATGCTGCTGTAGTCTGACGTCTTTATTTAGACTATGTTTTATTACCTTCCGCTCTTGTACCTTCCTGCGATGGAAGAAAATGGCTGTGGATGAAATTAAACTGAGTTCGGTTTGTACAAAGCTGTTAAAAGCGTGTGGTCTGACTCTGATCTACGCTTCCTCCTCACGTCAAAACAGTTATTTACAACTTGACTTGATCAGAAGACGTGGAGTGGAGTGGACATATCCTTAGATACCAGAGAGAGAGAAAAGAGAAATAGTGAACTGACGAGTGATCAGACCAACGTGTGTTCTCTCCTCAGTGAATAAATAGCAGTTATGTTATTTGTCTAGTAGCCAAACTAGCCTGGGCGGCAGTGCGCTGACTGTTGGAGATAGGAGAATTGCTCAGAATCGGGGGGTTTAATATTTGTATAGAAAATGCAGCAGAGGAGGTACTGTATATATTATGTCTGTACATTGTAGTAGAGCTCATCAGATTTAATTAAGTGTCCTTATCTACCTAGATCTGCATAGACGTGGAACGTCAATTACCACCGTGTTTAATTGGTTCTAATGAGGACACTGGAAGGGGGAATCAACTTTAATGAACTCAGATGGTAAACATGCTATTAGGTGTAGTTTGCGTGTCCATATCTCTGCTGCTCCGTCGGGTTATCTGTTGAGTTATTCATGTGTTTTTTAGACTGCTATGAACCGTGTTTATAGCGCTGTTGATTTGACGCCGATTGGAGTTGGCATATATATTAAGCATTATGGTGTAATTTGCAGTGGATTGTTGCATGCTTATATTAGCAGCAAGCACGCACGCACGCACGCACACACACACGCCAATCTGAACACGATATATAATTGCATTGTATAATTATATCATCAGGTTATTTACGTTTCAGCTTAGCGAAGCAGACAAGTGATCGTCTGAGGTCCAGTTAGAGAGAGAGAGAGTGAGAGAGAGAGAGAGAGAGAGAGACATTTTTACACGCTTTGAGCATGTAGGAATATTTACTTGTACTGTAGTACTGTAGTTGTAGTGTATCAAATTCTCAGTACATCTACTTCACTATATCTCAGATAGGCAAATATTCGTACTTTTACTCACACACTACATTTATTTGAAAACTTCAGTTACTAGTTAAACTTTCAAGATTTAGATTATTACGAAACTACATTAATCGCTTCAACCCTAATTCAGCCATTTGAAAATAGACGATATACAAGCTCACAATCAGGTAGCGGTGTGACACATTGTGGGCTTGTAGATCTGTAATTTTTGTAATGTTTTTTAAACATTTGAAAAAACATGGGAAATGAGCCTTTGATCTGCATGAGCGCCCAGGGTGCCGGCCCGGTTCCGGCGAGCCGCCCCGCGTATGAAATGGTTGAGAAGTGACAGAGTTACAGATATCATCAGTGCTTAATTTCAGCCGGAGCTTGGCGGAGCTCAGCTCCGGTACCTGTCACTTGAGCTCCGGGAGCTCAAGCCACCTGTAGAGGCAGCTCCGGTAGCTGTAGAGGGCGCTCCGCCACCCCAAATGCACATTACAGTATACAATACGTCTCTATTATAATTTTAGTTTCATTTTCAAGTCAACTAGGCTTCTTCCTCGTCATAGTTACTTCTATTTCCAGTACGATTCCAAAATAAAACATGGCTTGAATGATCGCATTGCAAGTACAAACAAAAATTATCTTATTTTGAAATGTGTGCCCGTTGTGAGAGGAAATAGGTGGCTATGGAACCCCGGCTTGACGCCTCACTGTTGTGGACGTTTGATTAATTAATTAATGTGTCGGATGCGTAAATAAAAACTCGTCTCGACTTTTGCAATTTGCATTTGTTGTCGTTCGTTGGATATGGAATATGGAACTTTCATACTTTTATGGAGCAATAGATGAACTGCTATTTGGAGTTTAGCCTTGGGGACAGCATGCGTTTTGTTTTCAATACAACATGCCATGGTGAGTTCTTATGAACAGAACTGACTGCATTGCCAAATCTCGCGAAGACACCCGGCTTTACAACATGGGTCGATCAGTATCGAATATCATAACGCTTGCTTTGGTGGGCCCGAAATAAAAAAAGAGACTAGTACAGAATTAAGTAGTAGTAGCATTATTGAGTTCATCGGAGGAGTCGGAGGAGGCGGAGGAGGAACTTGGATAAGGACAACAACAAAATGCGCATGCACATTGCGTACTGTTCTGATGATGGGCCACCCTAACTTGTTATAGGACTACTGTATTTTATACAGTATGTAATATAAGTTGAGCCGCTGTGCCAACTGAACTGCAAATGCCTACTGTAGTTGTGTGTTGTGAGCCGGCGGACCCCTGTGTGAACTGCTGCTGCAAATGTTATCGAAAAAGACTTGTTACTTCAGGGTCCTCCATTTTCAATTCATCAGAACATTTAAAGACATATTAAAAAAAAACGTCTATATGCCTACTCTATTGTGTTCTGATAGGTGGGCTGGCCGTTGGTTGTGTTAAAAAAAGGCAAAAAAAACGAATTTTGCACGTGCATGTGCAGATATCATGATATGTCGTTGATGAAATAGTTGAGAAGTGACAGTTACAGATATCATGATATGTCGTTGATGAAATCTCTTGCAATATATGGAAAATGGTGATATTATCGTTATCGAGGGCCTAATATCTAGCCTGGTAGAACCACTCCCCCTGCTGGACAACATTTGCATTCTGCCAGAAGGGTGAATCTGATATCTCTCGGGCAGAGACGATGTACTCCGGACCAATTCCGGCCGGAGCGATATGCGCCCGTATGCGGCCGCTAGAGACGGGATCAACGCAACACATATTGAAGCTGTGCCACAGCGCAAATGTAAACTCAACCTAACAGGACTCGAAATTATTAAAGTACCAAGCAGTTCTGAAAGAACTTGGTCCTTTTTTGAAATTGCTATTTCTTTTCTTCCGCCAAAATAGCAGTTCTGGCTGAACCGTGCAGTCGTTTTTCGCGAAATTTGGAGATATGGTAGAGGGCCATGCCAAACGATGAGGATGCGAAGCCCACAACCATTGGCCAAAGGGGTGGCGCTATATTGAAAATGCAAACTTTGACCACGCATAGCTCATGAACCGTTTGACCGTCGGCAATGAAACCTCGACACACATATGCGTCTCCTCATGCCGAACAAGTTACGCGCTGTTACTTTTGACCTCTGACCTCTAGATCACCCGCCATTTTGAATTATATGAAAATCAATTAAAATGCATCTCCTCCCAGGATCTTTGATCAAAATGCACGAAAACTTCTACACGTGAACTTTGGACCTATACGGACATGGGAAAGTATAATAATCTTCCGCCAAAAATAGCAGTTCTGGCTGAACCGTGCAGTCGTTTTTCGCGAAATTTGGAGGTATAGGCCGTGCTGCGAGGTCCCTTTTTGTTCGGTTTCGTTCCCGCGTCTTTGGCACTACGATTTCAATGCATATTTCCATAGACAATACCCTTCTGGACTCTGGGTTAAAAGTTCTCCGCATAATATCCTGCAGTATTTTGTCACAAGCCAGAAATGTATATACAAGTGTATAACCAAAAAACGAAAATCTTGTGCTGCTGTTTTTGCTTGTAAAATGTGTTATATTGATTTTGGCAACACCAAATCTTTCTCAAATGTCATAAATACATATACCTAACATCTGAAACAAGTATTGGTGCCTTAGTTTACTCATATGTGAATCTAGATCATGAAATGTAGCAAATTTGTTAAAGAAAACGCTTCAACTTAAGTGATTGGCACCTAGCACAATGAAACATACACATAGAAAATGTAGCCAAAAGCTACATAAAAAATGTCACAACCTACTGGGTAATGAAAGGTAGAAAAGAAAAGCAGCCCACCTTGGCCCAAAATGGCTGAAAATCTATCAAAATGTTACCACGCCCCCTAAATTGGAATAATGAAAAAAATGGACAAGACTAAAAATAAATCCACTAAAAGTCAGAATTATTACAACATATGGTATGAAACATTTATACAAGTACCACAAAGTGTCACAGCATCTGACATTTGCACATCACCCCCCCCCCCCCCAGCTCAAGTGCAGTTAGTCAGTCTATTTGCCAGCCCATAGAGTCCCATTGTGAACCCAGACATGTTGAGTACACCAAAGTTTTATAGTACAAATGTTGAGTATGTATGGGTCCCCAGCATGTAGAAACCGCCGGATGCTAACTTGCATATGTTGAACAATTATAATTAGCTTTAATGACCATAATCACCTACTGTATATGGACAAGATAGTCACGGGCCTTATGGATTTGTCTGCGCCAATCAATATTAAAAGGACTAAATTTGGCCCAGATGTAGTCATGCTCTAATGATTTAGCTAGGGAACCCGAGCCAGTTACCTTCGGGGTCGCCATGGCGGCCAAATCCAATATGGCCGCCACATAAAACGCCTTCCTCACCAGCCATTTGCAGCATCCTAAAAGATCTGAGCCTTCTTGAGAAGAACAGAAGACCAGAGTAGTCAGACCAGTCCAACGACCTGTTCAGGTGCACTCTTAGAAACTTGTAGTTGTCTACATTCTCCACTACCTTAATATGTTGCTGGGAACCGGAGGTACACTCTTGGTCGTGCCATAGTCCACCACCATCTTCTTGGTCTTGCTAGCATTGAGCCAGAGGCTATTTGCCTTGCTCCAGTGCACAACTTCCGTAACCATGCGTGCTCAACAGTGTTGTTACCTGAGATGCAGGTGACAACTGACATGTCTTGTAGTTGAAGTGGAAGTCAGATGTTTATAGGGTGAACAGGTGACAGCACTGTGCCCTGGGGAGCGCCCGTGATGTTCACCAGCACCTCCGAACAGACAACCCTGCAGTCTCACATACTGCGGTCTGCCCGAGAGATAGTCTGAGATCCATGCCACCAAACCATGGTCCACCCCCATCAACGCAAGCTTCTGTAAGCAGTTGTGACTGGATAGTTCTGAAGACTCTGGAGAAGTCAAAAAGCATGATTCTAACTGCGTTGCCCATGGTGCCAAGGTGTGTGAATGCCCTGTTTAGCATGTAGATGATGACATCATCAAACCCAATGTCCACCTGGTATGTAAAAACTGAAGGGGGCCGATGTAGTCACTCACCATCGGTCACAATGCAGCAAGATTTCCACAGTTCCTCCCTGTCATCAGGGAGGGGCATATCGTTTGGATCAGCAGTTCTGGACAACCTGATCTCCATATATGCCTATACTATATTATTGCGACCACAGGTCGCATTTACTATGAAATTGCGCATTTTCCGTCAGTCAGTCAGTGTATCACTCAAAATCCCCATACATGGGGAAAGCCCCCATATTGCCCAGGTCTTGTGAGTGACATAACGTGAAATCATCAGGGATGGAGATCCCTGATGTCATCAATATTGGCCAGCAACTCTACAACTGACCCCAACCCTTAGATCTCCATATGGATATACTGTATGTCAGAACCTGTTCTGACATTCCATATGTTGATCCTTCCCCATCCATCCTTCCTCTTCGATGTCTCCCTTTTACTGATACCTGTCCGTGTAAACTCTAGATGGGCCTGCCCCAAAGTTATTAATGCAGCCCGTTAGGGTGAGGTCGCTTCTCGCCCTCAGACTTACTGGTACTATGCTATAGCCTATGCTATACTATATACACTATACTATACTATACTATACTATACTATACTATACTATACTATACTATACTATACTATACTATACTACTGATTTGCCAATATATATGTATTGGTGTATATACTGTAGGTAGTTTGAATCAGCGGTTCTGGACAACCGGATCTCCATATATGACTACACTAACACTGCACTACACTATACTGATACGCCCATACCCATGCATGGGCATATATACTGTAAGTAGTTCTGGACAACCGCCTATCCAATCAACTCGACACCGGACATATAAATGTCCCTGTGCTGGGGTCAGCAGCAACGTGCATGCCGAGTGTGAAGTTAGTTGGTCATACTCCTACTCATACTCTATCAATAGGAATGTACTGAACTCCATTACTTTCATTTTGTATTGTTTTAAATAAATAAAATGTGTAACATACAAAGGTTGCTTTTTTTAGGCTGTTCCTAAAGGTGTTCTGGGTGAAAAAAGTTTTTTGGGTATAGTGGCCATATTATATAAAAACATATATATTAGAATTTTCTGGATAGATGTACTCATAAATCGGAGCATTTCAATGTGTTCTAATGCTTTTTAAGTTTGTCAAAAATGTCAAAAGTTCACTCGTTTTCACTTAGTGCCATCTTGTAAATATGCAAAGTAAGCTTTGCTGACCTCTGCTGGTCTAAAGTGCCTCACCTGTCAATCACCTGAGATAAATAAATGTGTAATATCTTTGTAAACTTTTGTTCTGACTTTGTGTCCTTTTATGTTAGCCCTTGGTTGAGCCAAGTTTAAAGGGCCGTATCAGGTTATTTACTCATGAATTGATAGATTATTTGATGCTGTACAACAGTGATTTTGAAACAAAGACTGATTTGGACACCTGGCCTTTCAGTTCAGGTTTTTTGTGTCCTGAAAGGATTCCCTTGCATGGATGGTTCTGGTACCGGATGGTACCCAGACCTGGCGAGCCGACCCGGAACTCTGAACTCCCCTTCACCCACAAATGTGGTAATCTGGTTCTCCAAATTGGAGAAAGAGACTGCTTTCCCTGAACTGAATAGGAACTGAACTGGGACTTTTCAAGTCAACAACTTAAAGTGGGCCCCATTTGTTTATTTTTCATGAATGTTCTTCTCTGAAGTTTAATAATAATTTTTCAGTTAACCTTTAATCCCTGTTTCAGACTCATTTCATTGGTTTTCACTCATTGAGCTCCTCATCCGATATATTCATCTGGTATATTTTCTGGTTTATACGCAGTCAATTCATAAATCTTTATACCCACCTTATCATTAGTTATCCTTGTGCAACTTGCTACAAAAACACTGAATGATTTTGCTTGTTAGCTCGGTAGGTAGAGCTCTTGCCTTTGCAACACAAAGTCATGGGTTCAAACCTGGGCACCGCCAACTCTGTGTATGAGTCTTCAAGAACCTGTACCTACCCCCCACTATAAAAAACCGACCCTGTCACAATTCCATGGTCTTTTTCTCAAGTTTAGTCTTCCATGTTTCTTGTGCATATTATTCTTATTTCCTTCCTGCTTGGTCCGGCCTTATCGCTGCTTGCAGCGATCCTTTTCTAGTTATTATTATCAGATTTTTGTCCCTCTGCCTCCGGATTCATTGTTTCTGCTTGAGAGAGCCCAGATCCAGGCAGGAGGGAACTGGTGAACTCAATACTGAGTCTGGCAGAGTCAGGTTACCTAATATCGCGACAGATATGGAATGTGAGGCGAGGTACCCATACCGTCCCACCCCTACAGAGTATGTTCCATTGCGGTGGATTCACATCATGGTGAAGCGCGGCCGGTGTTTGCCTGTAGAATGAATGATGTACAGGGTTTGATGAGGTCTGGCCATATATGGAGCGTGTCTTGAGTACAGGATTTGATGTGGTCAGATCAACATATGGAATGTCAGAACAGGTCAGCTCTAAGGGTGTACAGGGTTTGATGAGGGCCCTGGTAGGCTGGTAGACTTAATTTTTGGGCCTGTTGAGAACTCTAGTTTTCGCCGGCTGCCGGGCGCGGCTGCACTAATAACTTTGGGGCAGGTATCAGTCAACAGGCCGGTCTAGAGTTTAAATGGACAGGTATCAGTCAAAAGGGAGACATTGAAGAGGAAGGACGGATGGGGAAGAATCAACACATGGAATGTCACAACAGGTCAGCTCCATATATGGAGATGGAGGCGTGATGTCACGTGGCATGACCATATATAGAGGCGTGACGTCACAACCATGTCCTTTAAAATGAAATGTTGAACTGAACTAAATGTCATTCAGCAACTGTTACCGACGTATCCAACTGCATGTAGGAACTTCTGAAGACTTGTTGTCAACACACTGTCTGTCTGCTGTGTAGCTGTCTGTCTGCTGTGTAGCTGAACACCCTGTCTGTCTGCTGTGTAGCTGAACACCCTGTCTGTCTGCTGTGTAGCTGAACACACTGTCTGTCTGCCTGTAGCTGAACACCCTGCCTGTCTGCTGTGTAGCTGAACACACTGTCTGTCTGCTGTGTAGCTGAACACACTGTCTGTCTGCTGTGTAGCTGTCTGTCTGCTGTGTAGCTGAACACACTGTCTGTCTGCTGTGTAGCTGAACACACTGTCTGCTGTGTAGCTGTACACACTGTCTGCTGTGTAGCTGTCTGTCTGCTGTGTAGCTGAACACACTGTCTGCTGTGTAGCTGTCTGTCTGCTGTGTAGCTGAACACACTGTATGTCTGCTGTGTAGCTGTCTGTCTGCTGTGTAGCTGAACACCCTGTATGTCTGCTGTGTAGCTGAACACACTGTATGTCTGCTGTATAGCTGAACATCCTGTCTGCCTGCTGTGTAGCTCTCTGTCTGCTGTGTAGCTGATCACACTGTTTGTCTGCTGTGTAGCTGAACACCCTGTCTGTCTGTCTGTCTGCTGTGTAGCTGAACACCCTGTCTGTCTGTTGTGTAGCTGAACACACTGTCTGTCTGCTGTTCAGCTGAACACACTGTCTGCTGTGTAGCTGAACACACTGTTTGTCTGCTGTGTAGCTGAACACACTGTTTGTCTGCTGTGTAGCTGAACACACTGTCTGCTGTGTAGCTGAACACACTGTATGTCTGTCTGCTGTGTAGCTGAACACACTGTTTGTCTGCTGTGTAGCTGAACACACTGTCTGCTGTGTAGCTGAACACACTGTCTGCTGTGTAGCTGAACACACTGTCTGCTGTGTTGTTCAAACATTTCCAGAGCCGGTTTCGGCTGTGATTGCACCGGCCGTCATCAATTTTCCATGTTTGGAGGTCAACAGTCATCAGCTTTGTGGATCGGTCAAAACGTATCTGATCCAATAAGTGGTAGCACGCACATTAGGACTCTATACTTTATAACAAAACAAGACTTGAACAGTTTGACCTGATCTACGGTGTGAGAAATGTTCCGCTGGACGGTACTTCTTAACGGAGGACCAGGGAGAGACGGTCGTGCTGCAGTAGCAGTGGAGAACGAGGTGTTCTACTTTGGAGGACACAGTGATGACAACATGACTCAGATTGGTGTCAACGTGTTCAACACAGTGTCTTTATCCTGGAGGAAGTTGCCTCCAGTGACAACCGGAAGAGGAGAGGTTCCCTCCAGGTGTCTTGGCCACAGAGCTGTGCTGATCGAAGATACAGTCTACCTCTGGGGCGGGAGGACTATCCCAGATAACTGCTACATGCTTTATGCATTTGATGTCGACGCCCACACATGGTTTAAACCCAGGGTTTCTGGGACCGTTCCAGTGGGGAGGAGGGGCCACTCAGCCTGTGTGTTGGGGAAGGACATGTTTATTCATGGAGGATGGAATACGGATGTACTGACTGTATACATTGATGACATCTACAAGTTGGACACAAGTTCAATGGTCTGGTCTATGATTAACACCAGAGGAACTCAACCACCTGCTTCAGCTGGTCACTCTGCTACCATCATCGGGAAAATATGTTTGTATTTGGAGGCTGTGGGTGGGGTCAGTACCACAACAGCATCAGAGTGTTTGACACAGAGACCAACCTCTGGCTGAGCACACCTTCTGCACAGCTTCTTCCAGAAGAACGTAGGTGTCATTCAGCCTTTACCTACAATCGAGAACTGTACATATATGGTGGTTCATGTACGGAATGTTCTGTGGAAATTCAGTCCAGAGACCTTCTGCTGGAAGAAGATTGAGCCCAAGGAGAAAGTCCTTTCCCCTTGGGCTCAATCTTCTTCTTCGCCTCCAGATAGTATGTGCTGTTCCATGACTAGCAACAGCAACTGAAAAGAAACAGTCCACAAAACCAAAACAACGAATGATGTGTTCTGCCCCCCTCCCCCCATCAAACAAAAATGTTTGGTCAAACCAACGGGCTTCCATTGGAAATGCATTGGAACGGCCATTAAACACAGACAGGACACAAGACAGGTGTCTTGAATGCGTGAACGCTCATCATCATAGCTTTTTTATTTATCATTTCAGTTTTCCTCAGTGAAAAAAAGGTATAGTCGACGGACATTTTTCATCATAGTTTTTAGTCGATTAAATCAATACTAGTCCCTGTTTGTTTGGATGCCGTGGCAAATGAACGTGTGCACGTGGCGCGTGCACGTGGTGCGTAGGCCTATGTGCAACATTTCTCCTTATCAATATAGATGTCTATTACTTATGTGACACGCACGCACACACACCGTCGGACACCAAAGGCATTTCCGTGCACGTGAAGTCATGAATGATTCATTTACGTTTTGCCATTTAGAAACGTACACCTAATTAGACTCAGCATGCACACACACACACGCACACACACACACACACACACACACACACACACACACACACACACACACACGTCCCCGAGGGGGAATATGGAAAATGATTCTGCGATTGATGTGAGAGTACGAAGGCAATGAGCCCGTACTGTGAGGCCACGCCCACTGGGCTGTTCTGTGGAACAGCGTGCGATGCAGACTCAACTCACTGTTCCTGTAAATTATTACCGCAGGGAGTTGATGTAGACGTGACAATTATTTGCAAAGCTTTAGTTAAATGGTGCATTTATATAGTGCCTTTATCCAAAGCGTCTCACATAGGTCGTTCATTACATTTACACACACATTCAGACACCAGCTTACATTCACACACACACGCACGCACGCACAGGCGCACATGCACGCACGCACAGGCGCACATGCACGCACACACACGCACGCACGCACGCACGCACACACACACACACACACACAAACACACACACATGCACACGCACGCACAAACACACGGACACACACAGGCACATGTGTCATGTGGGTATTCAGATTTCAACAGATCAAAAACTCAAGCCTGGACTCCAGCCATACAGACTCCTGTATATAAAACATTGATGGAACATGAAGTAATAAATAAAACATGGAGTGTTCACATCAGTGAGGTCAGAGGTTAGACAGCCAGACGGTAAATGAGTGTTCAGATCAGTGAGGTCAGGCAGCCAGGCGGTAAATGGAGGAGACTAGGCGTAACTTCTCCATGTGTCACAACATGTAAATATATCTTACAATAAATCTCAACCAACTTCAAATTAATCTCACGCGTTCCACACCCCCACAGGGAGTGCAGTGCCCGGTGTCGTTCCACACCCCCACAGGGAGTGCAGTGCCCGGTGTCGTTCCACACCCCCACAGGGAGTGCAGTGCCCGAATTCCCAGCCTCTGCCTCAGCCAATTGATTGCCATGGAAACCCCACACCTGCCATTTGATTACTTAACCAGTCCACTTTTCGCAGTAAGTTGTATTTGGAGGCTGTGGGTGGGGTCAGTACCACAACAGCATCAGAGTGTTTGACACAGAGTTTGCACTCTTTGCACTCTTCAGACACAGGCAGACAGACAGAGGTACAAATCTTTGAATATAATATATTCTTTCAGAGCGAACGTTGTTAACTCAAATCTTTGCTTCTAGGGGGGGGGTCCCTGGAACAACATCTTTTCAGATGGGGGTCGGCGGCCAAATACAACGTACCTAATTCTGGGGGTCCTTTTGACATGAAAAAGGTTGAGCACCACTGACATGCAAACATGAGGTTTTTCATAAAACGTTTAGGATTTAGAAGAATTTTAAGCCTCAGCCCTAAAGTATTGGTATCAAAAATATATGCCCGGTGTATTTATACCAGCCACATGATGCTCCTTATGCTGAAGTTTACTACCCGGGCATGCATTTGAAATACATGTATTTTAAATACTTTTTTTTGTATTTTAAAATACTTTTTTGTATTTTAAAATACAAAAAAGAAACGTATTTTCTGTATTTTAAAATACAGAATACAGTATTTTGAATGTATGTATTTCGAATACATGCCCATCTCGACAGCCTTACAGGTGTACGCAAAGGCTCAACTTACATATGGAACCTAAATAGCATTTTATGTAGACATATAGCACTCTATAGTGTATATTACTCATAGTTTCATTATATAGATATTCCACTGTTAGGTTCTCAGCTTGCGTATGATCCAAGATGACTATTTCTATGTATGTGATGTATTACCATGTTTTGTTCTTGCTTACTGTAAATCGCTTCTGCTAAATGCAAAAACTGTAAATTGTTATAGACCTGGCTGGCAAACAATTTACGTTATTGATCTAAAGTACAAACATTATAGTCCATATACTTGGCTGGCTCTAAAGTGCTCTAAGCAAACATTGTAATATCCTCAAAGTCCATAGACTTGACCTGCAAATGATTTACGTCCTAATAAGTGCTCTCATAGACTTGGCTGCCATATGAGGTAATCTTCTAAAAGCCATATGCATTGGAGGGGCTAGCGCGCCACTCAAACATACCTAAATATTTTACTTAAGTACAGTACTTGTAAATGTAATGTACTTATAGTTTCCACCACTGCCTGCCTGCCTGCCTGTCCTCCTGTCTGTCTGTCTGTCTGTCTGTCTGTCTGTCTGTCTGCCTGCCTGCCTGCCTGCCTGCCTGCCTGCCTGCCTAGCCTGTAGGGGATCTGTCACTGACTGTGATTCTGTACAATAAAGACTCGTTCATTATGCATGGAGGTCCGTTCTGAATATGTTCAGCCTGTGAATAAATGATGGAGCCATTATGTGGGAGCGGACGGTGAGAGGTGACAGTTATATAATGATGTCTGCTTGGTGGAACGTGGTTGCTTGTCACCTCGACGGTTCTCAAACTCCCTCCGTTTGGTATGCCAAGAATAAGATATACCCATGTACCTGTCTAAATACTTCACTAAGATACCCATGTACCTGTCTAAATACTTCACTAAGATACCCATGTACCCGTCTAAATACTTCACTAAGATACCCATGTACCTGTCTAAATACTTCACTAAGATACCCATGTACCTGTCTAAATACTTCACTAAGATACCCATGTACCTGTCTAAATACTTCACTAAGATACCCATGTACCCGTCTAAATACTTCACTAAGATACCCATGTACCTGTCTAAATACTTCACTAAGATACCCATGTACCTGTCTAAATACTTCACTAAGATACCCATGCACCTGTCTAAGTACTTCACCAAGATACCCATGTACCTGTCTAAATACTTCACTAAGATACCCATGTACCTGTCTAAATACTGCAATACGATATCCATGTACCTGTCTAAATACTTCACTAAGATACCCATGTACCTGTCTAAATACTTCACCAAGATACCCATGTACCTGTCTAAATACTTCCTTAATGTTAATGTGACCGGTGGCCGAAGAGTCACATAGAAACTTTAACAATTTGCTTGATGGACTTGAGAAAACACATTCATATATATATTCAGGCGCACTGTTTAAAAGTGCAAGGTGCATACTACTGTGTAACTCAATAAAACAATGCTTGATATTGCTGACTACGCCACTTGATTTGATATGGAGATCAAGAACTCCTTTCTGTATATTCATTAATCACTAAGGTACACACAAGGTTCGTGTTTTTCACCAGGTAAAAGAGCATTTCATTTCAAAGTACCAGGAAGAAGGACTGAGGCGGAAACCGTTCTTTGTAAGGGGGTTATAATATCAATTGACTTTATTTATCTAAGAACAAGGGGCACTATATATGGCCGGATAAAACACACTTTTATTATAAAATTCTAAAACCCTAATCCTAAAATATACAAACTAACTAAACCTAAAATAAACACTTAACCAAAAGAAATACAAAAAGGGACGGATATTCACTTCTTAAAACTGTTCATCACTGGTGTCAGAGGAAGGTGGAATAAAGTGCGGGGTGCTCCCACAGGTGGCTTCTACTTGTTTGCACTGTAACACACAGGAGACTGGGCGCCAATTCAAGTGTTCAACGTATTTTTCCTATACTAAGCAAGAGCCGCAGACAGGCGTAATACAGTGCGTATACTGCATTGGTTCGGTACTTACAGGCAACCCAGGCTTTTGTCCGTCTGTGTCTGGCGTGCAATACCACTGGTCTCCGTCCCTCTCTGGCCGGTGACCGCTGTCTAGGCTCGTCTCTCTCGTCTCGTTCTCCGGATCTCCTCCAGCGATGTCGATCCCAGAATGACTCGCTATTTCAATGTCTATACTTTGTTCACTCACTAATTTCACTGCACGGTCACGCTCGAGTTGTCACTGTTCCTGACTCGGTATCTGGCGTGGGAACCGTGGCTTCCAGTCCTCTCCGCCCGTCACACTTCCCTGTTACGGCGCTCCTGGGAGCTCTCTGTCACCCAACCTTCCTCCTCGCTGCCTTCCTGCAGACTGAGGGTGTCCATTTCAAGGCACCTAGCCCCGCCCCTGAGCGGCGCGTGCATCCGCCGCTCGTTAACCAACAGGGAGAAGGCGGACATTAAATAAAGGAAAACAACAAAAAAAATAAACGTACAGTAGAGAACCCTTCTCCATGACCCTCTCACATTAACGTAGTCCACACCCACAACACCAGAGGGAGTTCAACTAACCATGTGCAACCCAGATTCGGCACAAACAAGGGACTAAATTCATTTCACTCCTATGCCACCAAAATGTGGAACGCCCTACCAACAGTCATTAAGACCTCCTTCAAAACCGCTCTCAAAGGGCACCTACGGACGGCTGCAATTCAAAACTGGCCCCCGTAAAATCTGAATCACACCCCCCCCCCCCACCACCCCTCCTTCCCCTCACTGTATATGTTTCTTTTCCTTTTTTACCTCCTTTATGATTAATTCCTGTTCTGTTCTTTGGATTAATAGAAGTGTATATTTGTACGCCTCTAAATGTTTTGATGTGATTATAGAGTCCTGCAGGGAGTGCAGAGGTCTAGCAGTAGTTCAATACAATTCAATGTTCAATGCAATTCAGAGCAGCTTTATTGGCGTGAGAAAACAGTTGGAAATGGGGTAAGAAGTACAGTATATACAGTTGGAGGGGGTACAGGCATTGTGTAAACAGAGCTATGTCACTTAATTTGCGTTGTAATCTTTTTGAAACAAATAGCAGCATTTTCTCTCAAGACAATTTAAATATTATGCAAAAAGACTCAAAGATTTAAGATTTGTAGAATTTGGTTTAAAGGTAGCAGCTCTGTTGACATGTGCAGTAGGTCTACCCTTGGTACAGATAGTAGTCCTTAGGGTGGTTGTATTCCATTGTATTCCATCCAACCTTATTTTATCGCAACAGTTCACAAATCTTACTGCTGTGGTCGCACATTGTTGTATTTCTATCAATAGGTATGGGAGGTAAGGCAAGACCATTGAGAGCTTTATAGACCCAAGTAAAACACACGTAAAATCAATCCTAAAAACAAACCGGGAGCCAATGTAGTGAAGCTGAAAGTAGAGTAATAATGTTCTCTCATCTTCGTTCCAGAAACACCTCGGGATATGGGATTCACTGCACGCCGCTTTGCTTCATTGCAAATAAACGGAGGCAATTTAGTAAATTATGAACCTGCATGAAGAGATGGGTCCAGACTGCAGAGCACTTTACGCTCACATGCACGAGCAGGGAGGAAATTGAAAGCCCTCGATCTCTTTCACACGCACGCATGCACACACACACTGACACCACGCACACACACGCACACGCACCCACGCACACACACCCACTTTTCAGAATGTTAGACTTGTTGACTTGCTTGCTGAGAAGGAGGCGGTCTATACTCCTGATGGCACTAGCAGCCTCTTTCAGGAACTCACTTTGGAGTGAAATCGAGCTCCTGTTTTAACCCGTTTCGACCTGAGGACGATTCTACAAAATGCCTTCTAAATTCTGACAGTTTTCTGAAAAACCTGTCATTGGTTCTCAAGTGTTTTCATGTCAATGACCCCCAAAAATATATACAATTGGCCACCGACCCCCATCTGAAAATATGTTGTTCCACGGACCCCCCCAGAAGCAAAGATTTGATTTAAAACGTTTGCTCTGAAAGAATATATTCAAAGATTTGCACCACATTTTCAAGACTTTTCAAAAAATGGCAGACCTACAAGCTCATAGCGCGGCACCATGAGCTTGTAGATCTGCTATTTTTCAATAGCTAAAGTATAACATGATGCTTAAAACACCAAGAGGGGTTGCCGCCCAGAATGTGTTAAAACGATCCAATGACGTACTGGGCTGCACCGTTCTTGCTCAAAATGTGAATCTCCATTTTCCTCCACAAGAATTGAGGTCACGATTCTCATTTTCATACATACATATGAAAATATGTATTGTCTTTATAGTCTGTAGTTGCTGAACATTACTACGTTCAAAATGTGTCACCTGGAGCCAGAACTACTGTGACTTTAGTTTAAACAGACACCATCAAAGTGCTTAAAGACTTAAACCTCTCTTAAAGTCTCTCTTTTGTAGCAAAAACTAAAAAAGAGTAACTAAAATTAACTGAACAGCCAACTAGTGCTGCACCGTTCTGGATCACATTTAGAAATTCAGATCTCAAGGTGTCTGCAATTGCGTTTAATCGTGCAGCACTGACGTGTACACGCCTACTCTGCTTGGAATATAATAGACTACATCTCTCTCTCTCTCTCTCTCTCTCTCTGGAAGTCATTGCCGTGATATTACCGTGATTTTCTTTGAGATGGTGCTGGAAATGATGGATGACCTCACATTACCAGCAAGACACCATGAGGGCGATGAAACAGGGCCTGAAACAACAGAGCTTCTTCACAGGATGAATGCCGTAGGCGTTAAGACGAGTAAGTCCTTACTTTGTCCGCGGTGCCACAGCCGTTAAGACGTAAAATGTTTAATCCGCGTTAATCGCCGCTTGATTAGCATGACGTTAGCATTTTTTCTTTTCTTTTTTTACTTAGTTATGATAATAACACAGATCGCCATCTTACTGCGGCCCATTTGGACCTCAGTAAGATGGCCGACTTCCATCCGGGGTTCATCGTTCATGCCATGTTTACATAAACTAGCTGAACTTTGAACTTTTTCCAAATGCGGCTGGCACTGGTCAACGACCCCATCTCCTGGCCAAATAGTAGTATGGCAGCTACTTAATGTGGCACAGTTGAGTTAAACTATTAATCTGGCGTCAGTGAGGTCAGATGTAGAGTTGCTGGCCCAGCTCCATATATGCAGATCTAGTATGGCAAAGCATGCATGGCTATCCAGGGTTTGATGAGGTCAGTGTCGTGCTCTTCATATATGGAGATCCAGGTGATGATAGTCGGCTCCACATATGGAGATACATGTGTTGTACCAACTTGGCAAACACACTGGTTATCATGAGACTGTCACAATATGGACATATATTCCAATTAATATTGGTGACATCAGGGATCTCCATATATGGGCATACCAGGGATTGTATTAGGGTATCGGAATGCCCATAATATGGACCTGTTTTCCTTTTTTGAGGGGCGCTACTACAGGTTTAATGTTTGTCTTTAGTTCAATGTTTGTTTTAAAAACACTATTGACAATGAAGGGAAAATGTAAGTCATATTGTCCCTCATTACGTCATATTGTCTCTTTATTGTTAATGGCGTTTAATGTTAGACTTTAATATATTAGCGCCCCTCACTTCACACGGGTGTGATTTTTTGAGTGGTGTAAACCACTCCTACAACTGGCTTTGTTAGTCTGTGCAGAAAAAATGAGCATGGTTGCTATGTTCACCCTGTTCACCCGGGTGTGATTTAATTACGTCAGACATGATTTAATTACGTCAGACAGGCTTACACCACTCAGTTCACACGGGTGTGATTTTTTATTTATATACAACAGAGCTTCTTAATTAGCACATGTGCATGACACACATGACATAGCTGCACATGACATGTCTGTCCTCCATTTCCACAGAGGCCGTGATAGAAAAGTGAATAGCATGGTTGGAAAAGCAACTACGCAGCTGACATTCTGCTGAGGCCAAAAACTACTCCTATACTTCCGTCATATACTCTGTGAAAGTATTATAAGATTACCGCTGACCAGTGGAGACCATAACCCTGCGTCAAAGATACACAGACATGGCCTCATATCAGAGATACACAGACATGGCCTCAGGCAGTTGCTCTGAAAAACACAGCTGTTGCAAAGAGCTCTCCTGATGAGTAGTGAGAGGAAACGACGATTGGATAGCCAGGCCGATCTATGGCAGTGGTTCACAAACCTTTTCACGTCAAGGACCCCCAGATGGACACTAATCAGCCCCACGGACCCCCATTTGAAGAGATATGCCATCCAGGGACCCCCATAAGAGAAGATTTGTACGGCTCTAGCAGTGATTCTCAACCCGTTTAATTTCAAGGACCCACCAGTTTGACATGCACTAGTATTATTATTTTTGAGGGGCGCTAGCCCCTCCTATATACAGGTTTAATGTTTGTTTTTAATTCAATGTTTGTTTTAAAAACGCCATTGACGATGAAGGGAAAATTTACATCATCTTGTCCCCTAACACAAACAAATGCCATTAACAATAAAGAGAATGTAATGTTTGTGTTGGCACCATTACATCACCTAATCAACATGAGCTAGACTTTAATATAGTAGCGCCCCTCACTTCACACGGCTGTGATTTTTATATACTTTGTTACTTGCCCACCTTTTGAGCTCACAGAGCTAAACAGATCTAAAGGCCTTAAGTACGGCATTAGCACTCGCTCGCTGGGTCTCCATCAAGTGGGCGAGTGAATCTCACTCATCACCGCTTGAGGCGTGCTCCTCCCGGGAACGAGCAAATTAACCCATTTCTCGTTT
The DNA here is from genome assembly GCF_951216825.1 of Electrona antarctica. NCBI lineage: Eukaryota > Metazoa > Chordata > Actinopteri > Myctophiformes > Myctophidae > Electrona > Electrona antarctica. The sequence goes on from NC_136807.1 coordinate 63,833,808, forward strand.
TCGTTTTAACACTAGCATGTCTGAAATAAATTCACTACTACTATGACGGCTAACGGTCAGGATGACCGTGTTTTTGCATTGTGACTGAGCTGTGCATGACATTTCCTTTCCTTGGAGCGAGAATGTTTTGCCGATGCGATTCCAAATAAAAACGTTTTTTTTTCCCAGGCCGTTTTCAATATACCCTGCAGAAGGCAACCTGTTTGCCGAAACGTTGGAATAATAACGTTTATCATCGCACGAATGAAAAACACGCTGATGAATGCTTTCAGTTCTGTAACAGACAAATCCCAATCTTGATTCTGTCCAACACTGCGGGCAAACTTCACTGTGCAATCTCTGACAGTTTCCAACATGTTGGGGTTTTCTGTTGGTTTTCAGTTTTCTGTGTATGTTTGATACACAGAAAACTGCTCAGCTCGTCGTGGATTCTGACCTTGGCAAAAGCAGTGGGACCTGGTCTGGCTGTGAAGATATTACGCATGGGCACTCTGCCGCGGCGAGCCCCGGTTTGCATAGATGACCATATGGTTCCATCTTTACTTGTCTCAGTCGTGGTAGACTCGGGCTGAGACGTTTCAGGTAAGTCCTCTGTGTCACATTCAGACTCACTATCTGAAGCTGGCGGGTAGTACACTTCAGCCTGTGGTGCGTCTCCTCCGAAATCCCCAAACGGTGCGTCATCATCGCTGTCTACATCGCCGAAAGCAGTCTGCCCTAGAAGGATGTTGGCTGCTTCTGCTGCAGTGTAACGTCGTTCCCTTGTCCTTCTCATCATGTCGTCTGACGGTTGTGTTTCTGAAATGACCAGTGCCTTTATACACATGTTTTGCATCGAAGTTGTATAGGCTAATTTCAATGTCAATTGATTTCTGATTGGGCTATTACAACATAATTCCAATGAGAGGGGAGTTTCCCCACAAGGTGACAAGAGCAGGAATGTGCAGAATAGCCCAATCAGAAATCAATTCACATACAAAATAAATGTTTTTATGAGTAAGATAAGTTGATAAGTTATAAATTCACACCTGCATGCTTTATATTGTGATGTAACACTAAGAAACAATAAACATTGTTGAATTAACACAAATTATTCATTATTTATACTGATTGATTCAATAGTTCAAAACGTTTTCTATGCATACTGTAGATTAGACAAAATAATGCTTTGGGCCTACTTCACAGAATTTATAATGCTTTGGGCCTACTTCACAGAATTTATAACTTATGTGTTTTTCCTGATTTTATGTCACTCCTGCATGCTTTATATTGTGATGTAACACTAAGAAACAATAAACATTGTTGAATTAACACAAAGTATTCATTATTTATACTGATTGATTTAATAGTTCAAAAAGTTTCTATGCATACTGTAGATTAGACAAAATAATGCTTTGGGCCTACTTTACAGAATTTATAACTTATCAACTTATCTTACTCATAAAAACATTTATTTTGTATGTGAATTGATTTCTGATTGGGCTATTGCTCTTGTCACCTTGCGGGGAAACTCCCCTCTCATTGGAATTATGTTGTAATAGCCCAATCAGAAATCAATTGACATTGAAATTAGCCTACAACTTCGATGCAAAAAATGTGTATAAAGGCACAGTCACTAATGCCATAGGATTTGTGTTTTTCCTGATTTATGTCACACATGCATGCTTTATATTGTGATGTAACACCAAACATTTCATGATGTAGGCCTACATGGTAATATTCGTTCAAAAACTATGCATAGCCTACGGTACAAAATAAACATTTGATTGATTCAATAGAGAAACGAGACGGTAAGATGCGCTGATATGAAATGAATATGCGCGGCATAGGAACGTGGTATGGTGTGGTATGGTACAGAAACTATGCACAATGTAGGATGTAGCATTTATTCATATTATACACAAGTCATTTCATTGAAAACAGCCTTTGACTAAGAAAGGAAAGAGGTCCACAGCTCGTCACGATGCTATAAACGTTATTATTCCAACGTTTCGGCAAACAGGTTGCCTTCTGCAGGGTATATTGAAAACGGCATGGGAAAAAAAACATTTTTATTTGGAATCGCATCGGCAAAACATTCTCGCTCCAAGGAAAGGAAATGTCATGCACAGCTCAGTCACAATGCTATAAACTTTATTATTCCAACATAATTATGCTAAAGATGGCGTGTATAGTCAACATGTATTTATATCTATTGAGCTATGCGCTTGGTGGAAACAATACGCCAGTCAGTCAACACACCATATTTCTGGGGAGAAAAGGGTGAGGAGTCTGAGGACGGTCAATTTGACCGAAAAAGTGCAGTCATAGTAGGTATAATCATGTCTAAAATCATATTTACAAAACGTTTCAGATGGAAAAAAAAACAGAGATGATTTGAATCAAACATCGGCATTTAACAAAATTTCAAAATCGGTCAGAAAGACCGCTCCGACGTGCTAGTGTTAAATGGTCCCCCATTAGCACGTCGGCAAGATCGTTCACACCTATCGGCCGGAGATGCTCTACCCCCCCCCCCCCCCCCCCGCGATGCTAATTTGCCCAGTCAATCATTTGATCCACGCTACACGCCTGTCTGGTCGGCTGTGTCTCATTGGGTAAATGGTTTTAGAAAGGTCTGATCGGCTGTGTCTCATTGGGTCAATGGTTTTAGAAAGGTGTGATCGGCTTACTGTAAGTCACTCTGGATTTAAGAGTGTCTGCTAAATCCCTACATTGTACATTTTACTGGCTGTGTCATGTGTGTAGAGAGTCACGTACCTGAGAAGTAGAAGAATGTTATCGAAGTATTCGGAGGCACCCCTAGCTGGACTTGCACCCACGTTGAGAAACACTGCTATATCTATATGGGGTTCAATGGGTGAACCATAACTTAGTTCTGTGTGAATATAGTCTCCGCCACAAAAAAGCCTTTGTTAAGAAGGTATACAGAGGAGAGGAAGTGGATACGTATTGGGGGGGGGGGGGGGGGTCGATCACAGCCGTGTGAGGAGACGATAAGCGAGCAGGGAAAACATTTTCTGGCTGGAGTACACACGGCTGGCAAGGGGGATGGTGAGGGCGAAGGAAGGAAGGAAGGTGGAGGGGCAGGAGAATATAACACTGGCAGAGAGAGAGAGAGAGAGAGAGAGAGACCCTGGTGTTACGAGAAGAGAAAGTGAAGCAAACAGTGTGAAAACAGAGTGTTGGAGCTGGCAGAGAGACTGAGCCAGCCTGGGGATGGATGGAAGGCTGCAACAGGCCACGGGTACTCGCATACAAGCCATGAATAAGACAACACGTGCATGCACACACACACACACACACACACACAAACACACACACAGACAGACGCACACACACATTTTCAGAATGTTATGCGTTAGAATTGTTGACTTGCTTGCAGAGAAGGAGGCATTCTATGCTCCCGATGGCAGAACTCAGTTTGTAGTGAATGCTCCTTTTAAAATGATGTGTACACAGCATACCTACTCTGCTTAGAATAGACCAGTGGTTCCCAAAGTGGGGTCCGGGAACCCCCAGGGGTCCTTGAGGGAGTTCCAGGGGGTCCCCAGCTAAATGATAGTTTGGAACCAAATGAACCCTTATGGGTCTGTAACTCAAAGAGTGTACAAATGGAACCAAATGGAACCGCTAGGGTCTATTTGGTTAAATTAACATTGATTTTCTTTTCAGAGTTAAATTAACATTGATTTTACAATATAAATTGGGGTCCCAGAGATAAAAATGCCATTAAATGGGGGTCTGTAGACTAACCCAGGTGAAAAAGAAATATACTAAAGTATAGTACATTTATTATATAAATGTATTATTTTCAAAACATTTAAGTTGTACTTAGTTGCACTAAAATTGCACTAAAGATATGTGACCCCTCACAGTAGTTTGATATACAAGGGGGCCATGGTCATTTAAACATATTTTAAATATAATTTAATGTACTTTCCCCCCGAAAAAAATACAATTTAATTACAAATAAAGTACAGTACAGTACACTTTTGCTGGTGTCATTAAGTATATTAAAGTATACTATCATTACATTTATAGTGCATTAACAATACATATCAAGTACTAAATAAATATATAGAGTATATTGAAATTATGCTTAAAATATACTATCAATGTATTACAAATATACTTGTATTAGAGTATGCTTAGAGTATGTAATAAATAAATTTGAAGTATACTTTTAATAGTTTCAAGTATACTAGCAATGTAATAATCATTTATTTAAAATACAACACAAATATAATTTCAGTGTAATAATAGTATATATTAAATTAACTAACTGTGTAATTTTACTTAAATAGAATTGTAGATTAAATACATTATTATTACATTGCTAGTATATTTGAAACTATTGAAAGTATACTTCAGATTCATTTATTTCATACTATACGTATATTTGACATATATTGATAGTATACCTGAAACTATTGTAAGTATACTTCAAATAAATGTATTTCATACTACAAGTATAGTTGTAATACATTGATATTATACTTGAATACATTTGTAATACATGGATAGTATATTTGAAACTATACTTCAAATGTATTTATTACAGACTCTAAGTATATATGTAATACATTGATAGTATATTTGAAACTATACTTCAAATTAATGTATTACATACTCTAAGTATATATGTAATACATTGATAGTATATTTAAAACCAATACAAATATACTTCAACTGCATCTATTCAATAATATAAGTATATTTGTAATACATTGAAAGTATACTTCAAATTAATTCATGTCAGAGTACAAGTATATTTGTAATACATTGTTAGTATACTTCAAATACATTTATGTCATACGACAAGTATATTTGTAATTCATTGATAGTATATTTGAAACTAATAAAAGTATACTTCAAATACTTAAAGCATATTTGTAATACATTGATAATATACTTGAAACAAAAATATGTATATTTGTAATGCATTGATAGTATACTTCAAATTCAGTTATTTTATACTCTAAGTATATGTGTAATACATGCATAGTCTATTTTAAGCACAATTGCTATATTGTGGAAGTTGATAAAAGAGACGAGCAGACGGAGTATAGGGAGTCTCAGTACTTTACTTCCAAACAACATCAAGAACACACAGGTACAGGTACTTCCTTATATGACTTCCTCACTGCACCCCTAACCAACCACCAGTGTCCATTCTGATGTGAGACATCTCCCCTAGTGTCCACCACACAGGCCCCCCCCGAACACTCAGAATTGACAAGTGCAACACATTAAACCTCTATAAACCCCCCCAACAGTACACCCAGTGTCTTTTAGTCCCTTTTAGGATGTCTGACTGCACGACCATAACGACTGTATGTCACAGTAACAGGGGGCGTGGCAGGGGCAGGGTTAGAGGTAGGGGCAGGGGGACGTCCGCGCCGACGATGAGGCTTTGCCGGGGGAAAGGCAGGAGTCACAATGGCTGGAGGGGCAGGGGCAGTTCTGGGTGGCCGACCCCGGCGTGGAGGCTGAGCCAGCTGCACCGGCTCGTCTGGAGCCATATGAGCAGGCTTAAGGCGATCGACGGAAATCCGCTCCTTATTCCCCCCCATGTCCACTACAAAGTTCTTGGGGCCCACCTCGAGGACCCGGAAGGGCCCGTCATACGGAGCCTGCAGCGGAGAGCGGTGGGCATCATGCCGGATAAAGACGTAGCCGGCAGCCATGAGGTCCTTCGGGATGTAGGACTGGGGAAGGCAGTGGTGTGTAGGAACCGGGGCAAACGCACTCACGTCCCGGAAGATAGAGCGCTGAACAACGGTGGACCAAGGGCCAGAGGAACCAGGGAGAAACTCCCCAGGGACCCTCAGCGGCTGACCAAAGACCAGCTCGGCCGAAGAGGACTGCAGGTCCTCCTTTGGTGCTGAACGCAGGCCCAACATGACCCACGGGAGCCGGTCGATCCAGTTGTGGCCCGTGAGCGTGGCGCGGAGAGCAGCCTTCATTGAGCGGTGAAAACGCTCACACATTCCATTGGCTTTCGGGTTGTATGCGGTGGTACGATGGAGTTTCACCCCCAGTCTCTCAGCCACGGCACTCCACAGCTCAGAAGTGAACTGGGCTCCCCTGTCCGAAGTAAGATCCGATGGAGTGCCAAACCGGGCCACCCAGCCGGAGATGAACGCCCGAGCGACCTCCGACGCTGTCATAGATTTCAGGGGAACCACTTCTGGCCACCTGGTGGTCCTGTCCACCATAGTGAGGAGGTAAGTGAACTCCTGGGACGGGGAAAGTGGGCCAACTAGGTCCACATGGACATGGTCGAACCGCCTCTCCGGAATGAGAAACGGCTCCAGGGGAGCCCTAGTGTGCCGATGTACCTTTGCCCGCTGACACGCCACACAGGAGGCCGCCCATGCTCTGACGTCCCTCCGAAGACCTGGCCAGACGAACTTTGCCCCCACCAGCTTAACTGACGCCCTTACACCCGGGTGTGAAAGGGCATGAATGGCGTCAAACACCCGGCGGCGCCAGTCTTTCGGAACCATGGGGCGGGGCTGGCCAGTGGAGACGTCACAAAGGAGTGTGGCGCCGCTGTCGTGGAATGCCACATCCTCCAGTCGCAGTCCTGTCACCGCCGTCCTAAACGCCTGAAGGTCTGAGTCGTTGAGCTGGTCCTCGGCCATAGCAGCGTAGTCCATCCCCAGGTGCACGGGACTGATGCGTCCCCGGGAGAGACAGTCCGCCACCTGGTTGTCTTTGCCGGCCACATGCTGGATGTCTGTCGTAAACTCCGATATGGCGGAAAGTTGGCGCTGTTGCCGACCGGACCACGGCTCCGTTGTCTTGGCCATGGCAAAGGTCAGGGGCTTATGATCCACATATGCGGTGAACTCCCTGCCCTCCAGTAGAAACCTGAAGTGCCGTACTGCCAGGAAAAGGGCCAGCAGCTCCCTGTCAAATGTGCTGTATTTTCTCTCAGTGTCCCGGAGCTTCTTACTGAAAAAGGCTAGGGGCTGCCAGGCGCCAGAGACCCACTGCTCACACACCGCACCTACTGCGTAGTCGGAGGCATCAGTGGTGAGGGCTATCAGAGCAGCAGGGGACGGGTGTGCCAGCATGGCAGCCTTGGCGAGAGCAGCTTTAGCGTCCTCAAATGACTGGACCCGCTCCGGGGACCAGTCCACAGCATCGTTGTCCTTCTTGCCCCTCAACGCCTCGTACAAGGGGTGCATGATTTGAGCAGCATGGGCTATAAAGCGATTGTAGAAATTAACCATACCCAGAAATTCCTGTAGGGGCTTGACGGTGAGTGGGCGGGGGAAAACGGTGATGGCCTCCACCTTGGCGGGTAGTGGAACGGCCCCCGCTGGGGAGACGTGGTGCCCAAGAAATTCCATCGCGGGCAGGCCGAACTGACACTTCGCCGGATTGACAATCAGTCCGTGCTCGTTGAGCCGCTCGAACAGCTGCTGGAGGTGGCCCTGATGCTCAATTGCCGACCCGCTAGCCACCAGAATGTCATCGAGATAAATGAACAGGAATGGCATGCCCCGCAGCGCAGAATCCATCATCCGCTGGAATGTCTGCGCTGCCCCTTTAAGGCCGAATGGCATCCGCAGGAACTCAAACAGTCCAAACGGGGTGATCACAGCGGTTTTGGGCACGTCCAGCGGATGGACCGGCACCTGGTGGTAGCCACGCACCAAATCTATCTTAGAAAAGATGGTGGCCCCTGCCAGGTGGGCAGAGAAATCCTGGATATGGGGAACTGGGTACCGGTCGTGCGTGGTAATTTTGTTCAGGCGCCGAAAATCACCACACGGACGCCACTTTCCATCCGCTTTGGGGACCATGTGCAGAGGGGACGCCCACGGACTGTTGGATCGACGTACAATGCCGAGCCGCTCCATCGTGGCGAACTCCTCCTTGGCTATTGCCAACTTAGCAGCATCCAGGCGGCGCGCTCGTGCGTAAACTGGCGGCCCCACTGTTTGAATGTAATGTTCCACTCCATGCTTGGCCACGGAGGCAGAGAACGCAGGGACAGTCAGGGCAGGGAAATCGGCTAGGAGGCGCTGGTATACATCTCCTGTGGCGAGCATATTGGCCAGGGGAGGCGGCCCTGGCCCCCCCAGTGTGCACGGGTATGTGTCAAAGGACACAGAGTCAATCAGCCGACGATTTGCGACATCGACCAACAGTCTGTGAGCACACAAAAAATCCGCGCCCAGTATAGGCACCGACACAGAAGCAATAATAAAGTCCCAGGCAAACTGGTGTCCATTAAAACACACAGTGACATACCTGGTACAAAACGTACGGATGGCAGTACCATTAGCCGCATACAGCGGTGGTCCATGTCCGCTTCCCAATGCGTCCGCGGCAGACGCAGGCAGGATGCTCCTCTGCGCGCCCGAGTCCACCAGCAGGCGCCTACCAGAAGACGTGTCCTCAATAAACAGCAGCTCATTGGTGACGCCAGCACTCATAGCCGCTAACGAGCGCCGGCTCTGGCGTTTCCCTGGTTCCCAAAACAGCATGGTGGCGTGCAACGTTTCGCCTTGGTGCCAAAACGGCGATGATAATAACATAATCCGTCATCGTGCTGTCGCTCGGTCACCCGATCGCGGCGATCAGACACCGCAGCCACTGTGTACAGCTGTCGGGAAGCCAACAGTATTTTATCCGCTTCCTCGGCTAACCCACGGTAATCCTTGGTGCGCACCAGAGGCGAGCTGGCCAGCGCTGTGCGCACCGGAGTCGGGAGTTGGCGCAGGAAAAGTTGGACAAAAATAAACGTCGCGTCACCTGAACCGAGTAGCGCCAACATGTTTTCCATCAGCACCGTAGGTTTCATGTCCCCCAATCCATTAAGGGACAATAGGCGATCTGCCCGCTCCTCGTCTGACAGCTGGAACAAGCGCAGCAACTCTGCTTTGAGAGCGATGTATTTACCGTCTGCTGGTGGGTCCCTGAGGGATCCCATCACCCGGCGGGTGGTGGAGGAATCCAACGCCGCGACTACATGGTAGTATTTGGTGTCATCCACCGTGATTCCGCGGAGGTGAAACTGCGCCTCAATATGTTGAAACCACGGGGCTGGATCATGTTGCCAAAACTCTGGCAACTTAACTGTAGCCGCATACACCGGTACGGCAGCCGCGTCAGCGTTCATGTTCAAGTTCAATTAAACGTCAAGGTCACCACTGTGGAAGTTGATAAAAGAGACGAGCAGACGGAGTATAGGGAGTCTCAGTACTTTACTTCCAAACAACATCAAGAACACACAGGTACAGGTACTTCCTTATATGACTTCCTCACTGCACCCCTAACCAACCACCAGTGTCCATTCTGATGTGAGACATCTCCCCTAGTGTCCACCACAATATTATATATTTATTTAGTACTTGTTATGTATTGAAGAATATTTAATAACGGTTCTGTGTAGTTTGCAGTGGTGTGGTGTTCAAGGAAATCCAAACGGAGAGTTTCTCTTTGTCTTAAAAGTCGTATCCAAGTTTTATTGAAAGAGGTACGAAATGCAGTTTCACAAGGCAGTTTTCGGGAACAAAGGCCCTTGGAGTCACACGCACACGGCCTATTCAAATCAGCTAGGTACGAGTGAGCACACCATCGGAACGGAAACAGGTAGTCTATATACTAATGCAAGTTTAAAACTCCCCCCCTCTCTCATGAGGGTGGGACTCAGAATTGTCCTCACTTACTGGCCAATCAGTGAGCCAGGACTATCATGCAAGGTTTTCCTATGAGAACTTAGCAACAGATGAAACTATACCAATAAAAATGAATGTACCATATAAAATATACAGAACATTATTTAACACCTGCAATGAAATAGTTAGACTGTATTCTTGACTCTAGATGCATATTTGACAAAGATACGTTGCATTCATGACAGACAGGGCAGACAGATAGAGCAGAGCAGAGTTTGACCTAAAATATGCCATGCAGCTGTTATCCCATGGATGCATCTAGGGTAAGGAGTTCACGCAGACCCCTGTGGGGTTTAATTACCCCCTCTGTTTCTTCAAGCCTAGTTGTAAATAACTAAGCGTAATCTCAAAGGATCTTACCGTGAGCCAGTTGCCACAGATTGCATTGTATAGAAAAACAGCTGTCCCAACTTACGCTCTCCTCTTGTGAGCAGTCTATGCACCTGGCTGTTTTATAATATATCAACTGATTGATATATATGTGTCCATGTCTATAATATATCCATCATATTCCTCCCTCAACAGGCTTTTACGCCTGTTGCAATACAATTAAAGGATCAGAATTCATAACCTGCCAAATTAATTTTTCCAAAAATAAATCTTTTTTTTTTTCTTTCTTTTTTCCAAAATGCAAAATTAATCATTAAACCATAGTTTGACGTGACACGTCCCAATGTAGGCCCCCCTAGATACAGGAGCATTTTGTTAACTACCTGAATTGTATCAAATTAGAACAGAACAAACATAGGGCTTGTTCTGTTGTAGGACAGACCTGAAACTGAAAACAGAAATTAAACTCCTTCTTTAACTGAAATCCTATTTAGACTAAATCAAATTCCTATACTGATTAAATTCAGATCCCTGTAAATGAAAAGTTAACACTTAAAACATGAAAAAAGACAACGAAAATAAACATCTCTAACAACAGTACTAGACCAGTACCTTGTTAAATCTACTTGAGCTGTATCAGCACAGAAAACAACAAACACAAACATGAAAACATAACATCTTTCAACATTAATCAAAAACAACGATTCTTTTTTTTTTTTCCATGTCACAAACTGTTCAATCGGACGTCCAACGCGCGGTAGGAAATATCCCACAATTATTTTTTCGCCTATAGAATAACAACGCTTGGAAAATCCTCCTTGATTCTCAGAACTCGGCATAGTTTGCATTGACTGATGAGGGACGTAGATCTCTTAGGTTTGGGGCGGGGGCAAAAGTGGACTGTAGTAGGCAGAAGACAACAGAATCTCCTTTGAGCATCACAAGGCTCTGATTCTGAATGACAGCTTATTGCTTTAGCCATGTCAATCATGACAGCAGAAGCATCAAAACGCTCCCTTCTCCATAGCAGCAGGAGAACAACACTCCTTTCTCCAGTGTGAACATAGGAGATCCTTGTAGTCTCGGCTGCAGAATAGTGGTCGGGTTGACACCTCTCCGGCTATCTCAGTGGCCGTGAAGGTCACCTGCTGTGTTGATCTGACGATAGAGGCTAGGCGAGAAGCATTCTGTTGTGATGGCAGCTGCCGGTTGACACACCCCCCTGGATGCTGTCGGGTTGCCACTCCCCCTTTTTGGTGCTGTCAGATGTCAGTTGTTGACACGCCCCTGGAGCGGGAAATCACTCCGGTGTAGATGACCAGAATGGAACCCTCTCCCATGTCCACCTATTACCACCTATTAAAGGGTGACATGCAGCCTTCCTCCAAAGAAAGTTAGAAGTCCCTCTCAAATCATGTGATTAGAATATTAGTTATCCATGCAAAAATCAAGAAAGTGTGTTGTAACATATTAGTCCTCGTTTTGACTTTCATTTATATACCTCCAATGTAATTTATTTCCCCTCAAAGCACCAACAACTCAATTGCAAATCATGGCATGTTCCCTTTGTTATTTTGACAACCCTATAACAATTTAGTGTGACTTTCTCTGACATTAATCCCACTGTTTTGTATTAATCTCTCTTGTTCTGGCATGGCAAAGTGTGTATTAACCATGGTTTTTGAGAGAGAGATTACATTTAGACTATGTTAAATGCAAGAGACTTGACCTCTATAATATAAAGTGTATATAGTATAAAATAATACAACTCCCCCCTTTTTCCTGGGAATTCAACATCCCCAGGAAAATACAGAGAAAACAACCAACACGCACACGCTACCCCTCATGACCGAACAAACCACCCATTTTGAATCACAGACCGTCATCATCGCCCACCAAAAATCACAACTACTTAGCACCTATAACAAAGTAAAATTTAAGAACACAAAAGGATGTAATCTCCAACCACAAAGATAATAGAAAGTGAGCTCTTTTTTTTTTTTTTTTTTTTTTTTTTTAGTCACCAGTTTATCACCTCACCATGAAAGGGAAGGGGACGGGTTCCCCTTTCTTGTACAAGCGGTAAAAATAACACTTGCCCTAATGTTAATGTCCAAAAGAAAAAATCAGCAGCTTTCCCAGAAATGTCAAACAAAAATAGACGATCAATGACTGACACACGTTACCTCAGCCGTCATAGTTGTAGTCCACAGATCTCCGCCCGGTATACTTGAGCCGCAGGAACTCTTACTGAGGGTCAGGTGGTGGCACAGGCCAACCACGACAGGTGCGCAACGGCTGGACGGGCGCCCTCATCCCACGCCATCCAAATGACGCTCCCCACGACGGCTGTCCCTGCCAGGAGCCGGGCGGCAACTGTACACAATACCGCTCCATATGTGACAAACTACCACATCTGAAGCAGCCTTGGTATCGCGGCTTGGGACCACGGCGAAAACGCTGACGAGGCTGGACGTCTCTAGGAAGAACAGAATGGTTGTCGAGCAATGGAACGTCATGTGGCCCCGCCACCCTGAGAGGTGCCTGAACGACTGGTGGACCGTTCTGAGGCAGCGGGGCTGAGTCCACTGCACGGGCCGCAGTCTTCAAGGCGGTCTGCACACCCTCAGGCAGGCCTTGTTCAATTTTCTCTCTCAGAAGAAACACGGCTAATTCCTGTTGAAAACATTGTAACTGTCTCTTATGCAACTGCCTTATCGCCTCCTCCTCCTCACGCTGCTGGGAGACAAATGTCAGCGGAGGTTCTGTAGCATCCAAAGGAGAGAAAACAACATCAGAAGGAGAGAAAACATCCGAAGGGCGAACATCCTTACGATTCCGTCGCTTTACCATCCACACGTCCGTGGCTTCAGGACCCCCTCCCAGCATCAGTCCACCACTTCCGCCGTCCGGTCGTCGTGGCACCGCGATCGTTGATGCGTCATCCGGATCGGGGCTAGAAAAATCTAAGTCACGTGCATCAAAAACGCAGGCTCCTTCATCAGGAGAGCGAACGGATGTGGACAGAGTGTCCTGTACTGGGGACCCATCAACGGATGTGGACAGGGTGTCCTGTACCGGTGACCCATCAACGGATGTGGACAGGGTGTTCTGTACTGGTGACCCATCAACATGACATTGGGCATAAGCCTCACACATTTCCTGTCCTCTTTGGAGAAAGAGATCCATCAACCTTCGTTCTGCCCTAACCCTATGCTCCAGGACCAGTCTATAGTCCTGTATTCGTACGTTCAAGGCATTGATGACAACTGGAGAAAATACGCTATCCTGTGGCCATGGGCCAGAAGGGCCCCATAAGTCCCATTTAGAGTCCCATTCAACCAAAATTGAAGTTAATTCAGCCATCAGTCCATTTGGTGGGGAGGAGCATGCGTGTGTATGTGACCCACTCATACTGGAGCGGTATATGGGCACACCTTAAGGTCAGAGAATATTGAATTACAATTATAGTCACTTCTATCGCTACTATAAGCACCCACAATTGTCCAAAAATAATCCCCCTGTGATGCAAAATTACCCCATATATTAGTTGTCAAAACCCTAAAGGAAACACACTGATTCACAATGGTCAACCTGAAAACCAGTTATTAACGCGGTTATCACAGGAAGCATGTACACCGTGAACTGTATAGCTATATACAATTCACACGAATAGATACAAAAATATGTATCCACAGGCGGAAACAAAAGCAACGAAATTTAGGTGGTCAGAGACAGAAACCAAATTAACCTATTATAAAACTCAAATATCCTCCTATAACATAGTGTAGTGAAAAGGGTGTCATTAACCGGAAAATCACAAATGCAGTGACTTCCCAAAAATCCTACTGTGTATTAGTACCCACAATAGCCCCCCTTTAAACTTAAACTAAGTCTACAATAAACAATACAAACCAAACAAATTGTTAGAACATGTCACACACTGAATGTTTCAAGACAAGGTTACCCTGTGAGTTGAAACTGGCAGAACAACGTCTAGTCATGTAACAGTCATGCACCATCACCCATGCAGGTTAATAGAACTCGAAAACAAAAGATGGGGCAAACTCCCTACACTAAACTCACGTATATCCAAATGGACTACCAAATGGTTTTACTCTTAAAAAGAAAATCGTGAGTAGGGGTTTAAAAGACTAACTATAATTACGGGCCAAAAATGTGTTACAAAAAATGTGGTAGGCTATATCATGAATAGAGTATTGGCCGGCCTCCTAAAAAATGTACACTATAAATTCAAGTATACACACCAAACACCTGGGAATATTCCTACCAGTTGTTCAAAATTAAGACAAAAACTTTGTCAAAGAGAAGGCCGTTCCAATACTCACCCATGTATTGTCCACCACGCATGCAACTGAAAGAAATAAAAACTGAAAATGTTACTACTTAATCACCTGAAAAAGGAAACAATTAACCTACGATCAATCCATCCTAGCGACAGATTAACTTTATAAAAATGTAAACTGTCGAGTACAGCCACAGAAATGGTATTTATAATTAATAACAGATTCAATAGACATGTGTATCTGTATCCTGCAAACATTTGAGCTAAAGGGAGTTGTAGTCATATCCCCTGATTCCGAAATCATCCGTAACAGAAGAGAACAACTACAAGGCCCAAAGATAATATAACCTGACTCACTCCGTTGTTACTATTGTATATTTGCACAAGACGTGCCCACGAACGGATTACAGATTGACGTTTGTCAACATAAGGACAAAGAACCCACTATGTTGTGGAAATGACTGGTACATCCTACACATGAAATACATTGCCCCTCAACCCCCCTCACAGTAACCCTCAAACGAAATTTCAACCACATGTCACAGTAAGGTGACATGAAAGATCTCTCAGAAAGAGATGAAGGAAACATTGTAACAATATGCCATTTAGTGGTCAAAATATATAAAAAATATTTGTCAGCTGGTATGCTGAATGTCATCTTACTACAGAAAGGATGTAATAAACCTAACTATAGTAAAGATCTTTGAACAGGGGTAGCCATCTGTTTACTGTAAATAGCCCCCCAATAAATTTGCTCACAGCTCACAGTGGGTCTTTTTAAAACAAAGGAGAGGAGATAGCCCTAAAGCTCTCTTCACCTGAAACATAGTGTTGATTCAGGGCGATAGCGATCCCCCCTCCTTCTGAAACTAAACAAGTTATTTATTGAGGGTGTAAGGAAGGGATTTTAGCTCTCTCCCCCTCCTTCCCTAAAAGCACATTCCGTCAGAGCATGCTAAAATTGTCATTGCAATTCCTCACACGTAGCTCTGTATGTATTCGCTCATTTAACTATCACTCTTCACTCACACATACATTATTCCCAATCAATTATCGTGATATCACACACACACACACACACACACACACACACACACACACACACACATGCAGGGGAATAGTTACCCCATCACCCACACTCATTTGCATACAACCAACCCCATACTGAGTAAATGGAGATTTATCTCACCCTACGCAACTGTTTTTGTCCCAGAATCAAATTACTCATGCAGAACTATATATAAATTTTACTAATAAGAACTGTATTTTTAACAATCCCTAATTAACCTATACCTAACTTTTACCTAAATGTAACCCTTTCCAATTTGAGATGCATTTGTCATTTACCCTCTAAATTTTATTTGGACCCCCAAATTAAACCCACATTTTTAAACCTTAATTGTCCCCAATCTCTGAGTTTTTGAGCACAAGACAACAAAATAGACTGAGCTGTTGTCTCCGTCAAAATTTAAATGAACCTCCCTACTGTAATATCTATATTATTCATTTAAACAGTCACTGATCAAAAATGAGGTAACACCCTATTATAGCTACTATTTTCACCAGGGCCTAACCCCACACCATATTCCTACAGTGAAGTTAATAGACTCGCTATCGTGGTTACTATATGCCCAATGGTTACTCTTAGCTCCACATTTTAACACAGAAAATGTCCATAAATGCACTTTAAATAATTTCTCAAATATAATTTCACTCTTATATATTTGTACACTCTAACGTACATGAATAGCCATATTATAGTTCCCTTATCTAATTTAGTTCATGCATCCAGTTTGTTCATGCATCCAGTTTATTTGTTAACCTCCTATTAATTTCGTTTATTTATCTAGTTTGTTCATAAATGTATTAACCTATTACTCCCCCCTTGAGCCATGACCAACATGGCTCATGACAAGAATCAGATCATCACAGAAAACAGTGCTACGCCATCCATAACATCACGCTCAGTACAACCATAGTCAGCAGAACAAACCAACTGACACACGCATCCATCACGCACCCACGCACAGGCACGCACTACACACATTGAGTACAGTCATACATACTCATCACGCAGGACTCTCACAGAGTTGATTTAAACCACTACCACGGTTCAGTAGTACTATTTTCCAACTCTTCAAACATAACCACTTCACACACACACGTATAACTTCACCCATGGGACAAGGTAGAAGGACACGGAATCAGTCCACTGTACTCTGTCCCATCTTGTGTGTGTATGTGTGTTGACCCTCCGTTGCCTCAGTCAACACGTCACCACAGGTGGTCTATTCCGAGAGCATTCCTAAGTAATAAAAGGTCCCTGTCTGTTATATGACAGGATGAACTCACAGCTATTGTAAGCTTTAACAGATTGTTATCTTAGGCCATCTTTAGTGACTCCACAGCTAGCCTCTTGTCAATTAATGCAACCAGCCGTTCGAGTCTTAAAGATAATTGATTGATTGAAATATTTATCAACAGTTCGCAGAATTACAGTACCCTTCAAGCACAAACTCAACCCAAAGGCCGCTAACTGTGAGTGGACAGCTTACAAGAGGGTCCACCATTGTTCAATTCATCAAAAAAATAGACTATACTGCCTGGCCTAACCGAACCAAACTTTTGTTTGTCGGTGAAGCCATCCTTACTGTGCAGAGCTATGCATGTCTCCTGGCTGGCGAAAATTGTTGCACAGCCCAACACCCATTCAGTACACATTCAAGACCGCACCACTCAACTCAAAAATGGTCTGATCATAAGAGTCATTCTAGCAATTATTTTCACCCGGGTTGAATAAAAATAATATGTAGAAAAGAATGACACAAAAATGTAGCCTACTCATCTTTTCGTATTCAAAATACAATTTTCAAACAAACAGATCCAGACCACGTCTAAATATGTGCCCATACACATGCCGTCCAAGTGAATAAATAACATTATCAAAACCCAACAGAATTCATTCTCTGGTCCAGCCAGAAAATGAACATCCTAGAGGCCTTCTAGACTGTTTTGTTCCTTCAATGAATACTCAACACAGACAGACAACATCCACAAAAGCACACATAAAGAGTAATCTAAAACCACCTTTAACCCTCGTATTTCGTATACAGACATATTGCAATGCCTTAAATCAATACAAATTCTAACGACACCTCCCCCCATTTGAGACATGAAACTTCTCCATGTATCAATAACATGCAGCCTCAGCCATAGGAAAGATAGACAGGATTCTGGAAAGATAGACAGGATTCTGTCCATCATAAGAACAGTGCCAAAGCACTGGGCATCACCACAGGTATAAGCCACCCATAAAACATTCAATCACCCATACGGACAGACATACACAGACACCCACAGCCCCAGGCACACACATACCCGCATCAAAAGGCTAGTTTGTCAAGCCAAAGACAGAGGAAACGAGTCAAACGACCCATGGCAGCACCAGAACACATGCGGTCACGTAACCCCAATAACGTCGATTAAATCAGAAATAAAACTGATCCACCCCAAAGGAAACGTCATAATTTCCCCAGGAAAACGGGAGCGAAAGAGAGGAGTGCACGCACACGCACGCGCACGGAACGGCACAAGGGAGCAGTAGTTGCTGACAGAAAGAACAAAAACCACGCCCCTAGCCAACCCAGAACAAACCCGCTCACACACCGGAAGTATGAGGAGACTTGTAAAAAATAAAGAAACGCTCCCGAACGGGAACAAAGACAGTACAGCCGGATAGCCAGTACTCAAAGAGCCGCAATGCCACTGGGAAAACCAAAATGGCCACGAAGAGATATTAACAACAAGATGAGCACATCCAAATGAGCGTCACCCAAATGATACAAACAGCAAAAATAAATCAGCACGCTGCACGTCCCACTCAGGCCTCACAGGAAGAGCAACCATAAACACAATGAAAAGCAAAGCGTAACCTAATCGAATGTAAGACGCACGTTTAGTAATGCAGAAACATTTAAAAAGCGAAAAAAGATCCGATTCCTGGAAACACTTGCTCCTCATATAGGTTACCCACTCCCCCAAAACAATACGCCCAAACGTGGAAAGCAGTACGCTGACGACAAATCATTGGCAAAAGTGTAGCAACAACATAACATCGCCATACTTTACCTGTCCAGACCCTTGTCCACAGGACAAAGGAATACGACTCTGCCATCACATCCCACGCATCTGTGTGTAGCGCCGCTCAAAACAGACTAGCCCTTATACAAGAGAAATACTCATCTAATCCCAGAATAAAGCCGCACTTCCACACAGACCCACGCGATGTTTCAGCAAAAGCCCCTGTACTTTTCTTAAACAAAGGACCCCATACCCCGTCGAGCAGAGACCCCCCACCCCCACTTATACGAAGGTGTAAAACTTTAAACGTACACCCGTGTTTTTCCACAAATCACCGCTAGGAGGAAATAGTGCCAGCACAAAGCGATCATAACCAAACAATCACCAGAAATGCAGGCACATACCCCCACACAGCAACGTAAAAAAAACACAAGTATACAGCAGTGCGCGCACCTTATGCATCGTATATATATATACGTCACAAAATCCCTGTTTTGCAATACGCTCGCCGGCTCGTCTTACTGGGCCTTGCGTAATCCAGACAACCTCAGAAGAATAATATTAATAAATATTAATATCAATCACCCAAAATCTCAGATTCCTATTCCATACACCCAGCAACGTAGGGCCAAATTATCCTACTAACCACCTTCGGCTAGCCCTCAGGAATGCACAAAACCGTCCAAATAGTGTGCACCCCATGTAATACGAGGACGGCCACGCAAATAGAACTTGGTCATGAAAAACGCTCGCAAACCGCGCGCGCCTTCCGGAGCTCCCAGCGGGGCAGAACAGCACTGCGGCAACTGTGTAGTTTGCTCGCATGCTACTATTCACATCCCACCGGTTCCCCGAAAAACGTGTGCCGTTTGAAATCGCTTTAGCCTATAAGGTATATCAGAATCCACGCTTCCCCATAGGAAGCAAGGGTATTGTTCTATATGGCTACGCCATATCTTCTGCACGTTTGGCCAGGTATGTGTTTTTATAATGAACCGCCACTTTGACGGCGGAACATTACAAAAACTAGTTTCAACTTAATTGTCGTAAAAAATGAATTCAAAACCAGGGTTTAGGACGAGGTTTTTGCTCGCCCGGCGTTTACAGTTAAAATAAAACAATGGTAAATGGAACGCGTTGCCACTGCCTAGCAAGAAAAAGATAAATTCTCACGCTCTGAGACACCTCACCACTGGCCTATATGCACAGATCCGACCCTGGATCGAATTTACCAGGCTCCCCTCGTAAAACAGCTGTAATAATAATTTTACACTCACCCAGCTCAAGACGAGGGATCCTTCAGCAACCGGGGATCGGCACCATCTGAAGAATATTTAATAACGGTTCTGTGTAGTTTGCAGTGGTGTGGTGTTCAAGGAAATCCAAACGGAGAGTTTCTCTTTGTCTTAAAAGTCGTATCCAAGTTTTATTGAAAGAGGTACGAAATGCAGTTTCACAAGGCAGTTTTCGGGAACAAAGGCCCTTGGAGTCACACGCACACGGCCTATTCAAATCAGCTAGGTACGAGTGAGCACACCATCGGAACGGAAACAGGTAGTCTATATACTAATGCAAGTTTAAAACTCCCCCCCTCTCTCATGAGGGTGGGACTCAGAATTGTCCTCACTTACTGGCCAATCAGTGAGCCAGGACTATCATGCAAGGTTTTCCTATGAGAACTTAGCAACAGATGAAACTATACCAATAAAAATGAATGTACCATATAAAATATACAGAACATTATTTAACACCTGCAATGAAATAGTTAGACTGTATTCTTGACTCTAGATGCATATTTGACAAAGATACGTTGCATTCATGACAGACAGGGCAGACAGATAGAGCAGAGCAGAGTTTGACCTAAAATATGCCATGCAGCTGTTATCCCATGGATGCATCTAGGGTAAGGAGTTCACGCAGACCCCTGTGGGGTTTAATTACCCCCTCTGTTTCTTCAAGCCTAGTTGTAAATAACTAAGCGTAATCTCAAAGGATCTTACCGTGAGCCAGTTGCCACAGATTGCATTGTATAGAAAAACAGCTGTCCCAACTTACGCTCTCCTCTTGTGAGCAGTCTATGCACCTGGCTGTTTTATAATATATCAACTGATTGATATATATGTGTCCATGTCTATAATATATCCATCAGTATTGTTAATGCACTATAAATGTAATGATTGTATACTTAATGACATCAGCAAAAGTGTACTGTACTGTAAGTATATTTGTAATTAAATGATATTATTTTGGGGGGGAAAGTACATACAAGTATATTAAAGATATATTTTAGCATATCTTTAGTGCAAATGTAGTGCAACTAACTAAAATAATACATTTATACAAAGTATAATAAGTATAATAAATATACTTCTGAAAATCAATTTAAATATATTTATTTTTCACTTGGGCAAATTCATACAAGTTTGTATACAACTCAATTGAACTAAAAGTTGATTTAAAATATACTATCCTGCAGTACATTTTTGGTATAGTAGCATACTAACCGACTTGAATATATAATGTATACAATCAAGAACAGCAGATAGACAATGGTACATATATATCATCCATCCAACGTTGGAAATAACTAAAATATCTTGTTGGAGGCCTTTAGGAGGGCCATGCAAGCAGCAAGCGGAGCCGCAGCACCATTTCCCTGCAGAACCATTTGCACTACACTCCTGTATGAACTGTCTGGTGCTGGGACTCTAACGCACAGGTCCTGGGCCTGGTGAGAGCAGGAGTGGACCTGGTGAGACGTAGGAGGGGCCCGGACAGGAGACAATTCCCACAGAGCCTAGTCCTTCCATGCACCAGAAGTGTACCTCCCAGCCCTGGCAGAGTAGTTCTGGAGTAGTTCCAACGGATTGTGTGGCCCTGGTTTTGCCCGGGCCTAGTGGGACTGATTGAGGGTAGCTACTGGGACGTAAGTCGGGACTTGATCACCCCGGCTGGGTCGCCTGAGTGAGGGGTATGATGTTGGAAGACCCGAAACCCTGTTGACCTCAGGATACGTCACTGAGGATACGTCCCAGGTGCATCCATGCGATGTATTTTTAGTTATAATTGTAAAATAAATAAAACAAACAAATCAAAAGAATGCGTTAGCGACTAACTGCAGGAAAAAAACTAAAGGAAACAAAAAGCAGGCTAGTTATCTGAGCCTGCGAGCACTGAACCACTGGCACGGTTCATGTTATCGAAGTATTCATTCTTGTGCGTCTGGTCTTCGTTGTTGCATTTCTTCTAATTGATGCTCTGATTTCAGACACTTGTGCCAGTGGAAATTGCTCTTTTACAGTATCTGTAAGAAATTAAATGAAAGACTAAGTACACTCCAAGTATCCACACACACACACACACGCACGCATGCACACACGTGCGGTGTGAGCCTAGGCTCTATAAAAGTGAGGCTACTGGACTGGAATTTTGGGGATTTGATTCTGTACACTTACCTATTACAGCCTCAACTAATTTTGGGTCCAGTTGGGCTTTGGATGGTTTCCCCTCAGGGCTTCTGCCTGTCAAATTTGAGGTTCTAAGAACCTCCCTCCCAAACAACAGGTGGCAGAGTTCTTGCGTGTATACAGTTACTTTTCCCTTGTTCAGCCAAAATAGTTACACAGATTTCATTATACAACAATATTGAGATCATTTTAATTTGTCCAGGAATCATACAGATGTTTTCATTAAAGGAACTGAACTATACCATTTCTGCTGAAGGTACTACACAAACATCATCTGTGCCCTCCTCTCCAGCCACCATTGCACATTTGCAATGCTGGCTTTTAAGGGCTGCTAAGGCCTGTACCAAATCTTCTTTAACCAAACCAGGAAGTTCTGAAAACGGAAAGAAAATATAAACAATCAAATAATTTGTAAACTAACAGGTGGGATGTGCTTCAAATGGATTATATCATAATATATTGTACCAAAGACTCATACCAAAAATGGGACTATTTCGATGCTTCTCAGCATCAAATTAGATTGGTGGTAAGTCCCTGCGTCATGTCCAGGGGGTACTGTACACTATCAAGATGCCTCATGCTAAGGAAACAGGAGATTGGCTCCTGCCCTTATGGGCCCAGCAGAGCTTGCGTCTTGACAAGGCTTACTATATTATATTATTATAATAATTGTTAAATTGTTAAAAAATGACAATTACCTTTAAGAGCTGTAAAGACATCATCCTCTGCTGGGTTGTTTGGTTCGGAATCTTCCCATGATGCAAGCCGTGACTAGAAGGGAAAATGACAATCTTTCCCCTCAATATGAACAAGTAGGTAGTATTAGAAAGTATTAGCTGTTGAAACATTGTAAAACAAGATTGTCACGTGGACTGCGGTCACGTGTGTGTTTATTATTTGTTATGATTAGTATGATGTAGTATAAATATATATATGTATTGGTTAATATTATGTATGTATTTATATGTGATATCTCTTATTATATAACTATACATCTAGTAGACTTGTTATGCACCATATATTGGAATAGAGAGCGCCTTCTATTATATGTGTTCTGTTCCACTTCAGGTTGGATTGACTGTGTTTACCTTGTCAGTGACATCAACGAGGGGCCGGCTCTAGCCAGGCGTCTGATCAACGCCTGACTTCCTTATTGGCTGCCGGTCACATGCACTCAATGGCCATGGGTGCACCGTTACCTACATAGTCTGTCTGTGTCTTCCTCCGACCTGCTACTATGTGTGACTACTAACTGTGAAAACTACCTTATATTGTTTAACCCTTTGTTCCGAAACGCCCTTCGGAAAGGTGTTGTTTCTATTGTATATGATTTTGTTTGTTTAAAGAGCCATTCTTGTATTATATCTTTGATTACGTTTTATTATATATACCTATTATAATAAAACCTCGTATTTGATCATGGTTTCCTGTCCCCCCTTCTTATGTTGCCTACTCATTTTACCCCTAGACATATGAGTTGTAACATAATATTTTAAAGGTCCCCCTCTTCAGGCGCTTTAGACATGCTTAATGGGTCTTAAATAAGTACATATGTAAACGTATGGACACCCAGGTCACAATTATAACTACTTTTACGCATGCATATAATACATACCCTCTTGGGTGCGGGGAGGTTCTGTATGTCTTCATCTTGGGTGTGCTTTACTGCATTGCAGCCCTATAAGGAAATATGGCCATTTTAGCTTTCATTTGCAAGCACACAGTATGAAAATAAGTGAAAGGAAAAAAGGAGACATTTTAACACAGGTCCCCAGGAAACGGGATGTTGGATCCAAATGTGTGTTTTTAAAATAATAACAATAATCTAGGACCCATGCCACATACAAAAATATATTAAGAGAAACTGATTCTTTGTTGTTACTGAACATTCTGAATTCAGTTCATTGAGTGTGGTCAGTGTCACTGTCTTCATCATTGACATCAATTTCATCACAATGTTCTGGACCCTGTTCAACGCTGACCTGAGGAAATATCAAATAAAAAAGTGGTTACACCATTATCATAATGTACACACACCATACCTGTGCATTAGGCTGTATACAGAGCTGCAGAAGCACAGTTAACAGCTTATGGGAATTCCATGGCATTTAATATTTTCAAATGAGGTTCCATGGGGACCATTGACATGAAAATGTTTGAGAACCACAGAACTAGATGACTGTAATTCACAGTATACTGATGGTAAAGTCAGTGAGTTGGTTGGGGGTTATGAGAAATTTGCTAAATTGAACTAATATGGCAACCCATTAACTGTATACAGTGGCTTACAACCTCAGCCTGATGGCTTAAAAAGTCTGATATCTGGCCTGGGCCGTGGCTCAGTGATCCAGGCACCTTGGCCAGTAGTCCGAGTCTAGCAGTGTGCCGCGGGTTTGACTCCCGATATCTCCCCAGAATCTTAGGGATATATCCCTTTGGATTAGTGGTTAAGATGTTGGCCTTCTATGTGGGAGACCCAGGTTCAATTCCCAGGTGATACATATAGTCAGTATCAAGTGCAGCCATGCAGCACTGGGATAATTCAAACCTGCAGGTCTCCTGAGTGGAAAGTGAACATCTTAACAAGCTAAAGGGAATTCCTTGTAGCTTTAGGGGAGATTAGACTTTTAGGCCATCAGGCTAGGTTGTAGCCACTCTGCTACACATACAGTACATTTGGTGATAGGCATTCCTACACCTTTACCTGAAGAAATTAGAACAATATAGGGGTTATAGTTCATTTGGACAATAATTGTACAAACACCTGGATTGTTTCAACTGTTTCAGATTGAACACTGCCGACGGAATTTAACCCAACATAGCCCGGAAACATATCAACCTGCGTATCGTCATCATCATCCACTGTTGAGAAACACTGTTTATTCCGGAGGTCCTTCTTCAGGTTGGTTAAGGCGGCATCTCTTGCGGCAACTTTCAAAGCTGATGTGAATGACTACAGAACATGTACATTTTTAGTAAAGGAAATTAAGAGAGAAGGAAAATGTCCCAATATTTCTATATTTCTACAAAAATCTATATTTTCCACTTTACTACTAGCTACTCAAGAAGTAACAACCAGCTAGATGTTGCACAGGAAGACCAATTGAGCAAAACCAGTTTAACATGAAATAAGAAACCTGCATTACTTTGACAGTTGCAATTGTAGCAATGTGGAAAGCGGGGATTGAACCCGGGCCTCCCACTCACCAGACCAACACACAACCTGTCATGCCAATAGGGCTGAGTCCGATTGGCAGGGCTGTTGCGGGCTGGGTCTTGGCTGGGGGCTACACAAGTATTCCATATGCAGCTACAAACCTCTCCGATTTCTTGAGATGAGGAAGCCTCCTTCTGTATTTTCATCATGTCTGATCTTTTAATATCATCCCATCTATTAAGATTCTTTTCGAAAAGCTTTTTTCGGTCTACCAACTCTTTGAAATTATCTGGAAGAACAAAACACACACTTATATTAATACAAACCACTTATTGCATGAAACAGGCATTCCACCTTCAACTACATGCAATTATACTCCAGTGCAAATGAAAAATCACACCTGTGTGAACTGAGTGGTGCAACTCCCCAATCCCCCGCCCCCCCTCCCTCTCTCTCTCTCTCCCTCTCTCTCTCTCTCTGTCTCTCATTAGCAGGCAACAGTGCAGCACTATCTCTCTCTCTCTGTGTTTCTGGCACAACAGCGCCACTTTTGCCCCTACTGCTACTCATAGTCACACACATAGGTTAACAGTTAACACACACACAGGTTAACAGTTTAACACGGACATTGCTGTTCCTTGGAGTGGTTGTGTGACAGGGTCGGTTTTGATGTCTGAAGGTGTTTGAGAAGCTGCTAATTAGGAAATCACCTGCACCTGAGTAATTGGGTAGAGCCTTTAAAAGGCAGGCTGCAGCAGTACAGAGGAGGAGAGCAGTGCACAGAGAGAAGAGAGCTGTGGAGAGGAACAGAGGGCAGAAGGAGCTGGCTGGAAGGAAGGAGAGCGGCCATGAACGGGGGCCAGTGTCGGGGCACCGAGGACAGGGACACCCCAGCCGGGAAACTGGTTGCTTGGCACCAGGCGGGGTGTGCCCTGTCCGCCTGTGGCAGGACCCGTCTGTGGAGGTGCTGGGAGAGGACGCCAGGGGAAGAAGGCCCGAGTGAGAGGACCCAGTGAGAGGTGGCAGACGGTGAAAGAGGGGATGCCGATTCAACGCAGCAGAGGGGCCAAGTTTCGACTAGCCCCTCTTTGAGCTAAGTACCCCTCTATGACCTTGAAGCTTATATTGACTGTGCACTGTGCAATCGAATCAGCGAATGGAATCAGTTTAACCATTTTTAGTTATAGTTTTATCTTTTTATTGTCAGCCTCTACCTGTTTGGCAAAATTGATTCACTGTTTGTTTGGGACACGAACCTCTGGCCGTTTTTTATAATTTGTGCATGCTTTTGTGTTATTTTGACTTCATACTTAAGTTCTTCTTTTCTGTGTGAAATTGTGAGCATTGTGGACCGTAGGCCATTGTAGACAACCAAACTCATGTGAATTATTTTGACCCTTAAGGACCCCGCAGAAGAAATAAAGACGGAAGGCTGCTATTAAGGAATATATGGACTGATTGGACTGATCCCCCCCCCCCCCCCCACCCCAGGAGAAAGAACTGAAAGAACATTGTCTTTACTCCCTTATAAGTGATACAGTACCATTTTCATGTTTAATCATTATTGTGTTTTGCAATAAACCTGTTATTGCGCCCTTGATCTTACTCTGTTTCACTCTGCTCAACCCTGGTAAAAGAACCTGTGTGTCTAATGTATTTTATTCTAAGTGTTTTAAGTGGAGTCCTGGGCTCCACAGCCTCCAGGTGGCGTAGTCGGCTACTTTCCATTGTTATACTTTTTAACCTCGCCACAGTTGCACCACTCAAAAATATGAGCTAACAATAAGTAAGCATTGCTGAGACATGAGGCCAACAGGGAACCTTTCTATAACATTTGTCAGAGTCATTGGTATGACCCAGCCAAGGATTTAACCCCGACTTCTCAATCTTAGGGCAAGCACTCAACCCACAAAACCATTGAGCAGGTAGCTTAAAACATACACACAAGCCTTGCCCTTGATG
The DNA here is from genome assembly GCF_951216825.1 of Electrona antarctica. Classification (NCBI taxonomy): domain Eukaryota; kingdom Metazoa; phylum Chordata; class Actinopteri; order Myctophiformes; family Myctophidae; genus Electrona; species Electrona antarctica. The sequence continues at coordinate 63,860,811 of NC_136807.1, forward strand.
ATAAGGGAGGAGCTTGATGTGCTGAGTGCAAAGCAGGGAGGCACTGGGGCCTTGTGGTTAGTGTCTGCCTTGAGACTGAGAGGCTTGTGTTCAAACCTCAGGCAGGGTCATACCAAGCCATTAACATACATTAACAACAGTTTAGAATTTGGCTTTGAGAAGCAATATATGTTACACAGTAGCAGTGACATTTTATATTAACCAACTTACTTCCCAAAAGAAGAATCTTTGCAGCCACTATGGTCGGTGGCCCTCTCCTATTTGGATATTGGAGTTCAATCCATCCACGGTCACTTTCAAGGTCTGGCATGCAGGTGATCTGCGTTAGAGCTGCCTTTTTGTAAGAAGCTATCATGTCAGTGGTCAAAATAATAAATTGCATACCTGAATATTGGCATTATGAACGTTATAACTACTCCTACAACTCACTTGAAGAAGCCCAGCTACAACACACAGCACTTTTATGCTGTGTATGCTATTAGCATCTGTGATGCTTGAATCTGGCTACCCAATGTAAGGTCACATGGTTGCCAGGTCCTGCAAAAACAAGTACAATCAGCAAGCTGCAATCAGATCTGGCAACCCCATTCCTGAATCTGACTTGAGCCCCATATAAGGAAGTAAAAATGCGGTGTCACAGGCTGCAAAGCACATTCTATTGTAGGCAACAGACATGTCTTTAAAAAGAAAGTACAAGACATTTCTTGATGATTCTACACAGTCATCAACACCTTCAGGAAAAACAGTGAGTATGTGTATTACCTGCCCAGGTGAAAAAGAAATATACTAAAGTATAGTACATTTATTTTATAAATGTATTATTTTCAAAAAATTTAAGTTGTACTTAGTTGCACTAAAGTTGCACTAAAGATACATTTAAACATATTTTAAATATATTTGAATGTACTTTCCCCCCCGAAAAAAATACAATTTAATTACAAATAAAGTACAGCACAGTACACTTTTGCTGGTGTCATTAAGTATATTAAAGTATACTATCATTACATTTATAGTGCATTAACAATACATATCAGGTACTAAATAAATATATAGAGTATATTGCAATTATGCTTAAAACATACTATCAATGTAACAATGTAACAGGAAACAGTATTCAACAATAAAATCATGACTGCAAAATACAACTGTGCAAGTTAATAAAGTGCCAATATGCTGTGCAACATAAGTAACAGAGGACCACTCTGTTACACAGCCAAAAGATAATAGTTCTGTCCATCCTTCTTTGTCTGTGAACTTTTCTGCGAGCGACAAGTGAACTGCCTGCACGCCTCTCCTTTTCTCTCTCTCCCTCTCTCGCGGACGCATGAATGCAATGTTCATGAATCCAAGAAACTGCTGGTGAGGTTCTGCGGAAGTGCATTTTAGATAATGCTATAGGACGATTTGTGGCGGTGATGCGTCACATGACTTGACCTATTCTATGGTATATAAACCGTGCTGCTATAAACCTGCTGCTGCTGAGATGCGGACCTCTTCGCTGGCGCAATCAATCAAATATATATTAATTACATCGATGGGCCCTTACTTACCTATACACATGTAGCCTACTGTATGTTTCCCCCTCTATATAGAAATGACAACATGACAAAATGACAATATATAATGTCGTATTTCGTCTGACTCTGATCAATGAGCCTGGCTCTGGCTGTTACAATAACATGTGGTATTGTATTGGCTCAAAACAAAGTTGGACAGTGTTTTAAATTAGGCTATACAACCCAGACCCAGTGCCCACCGCTAAATGTTGTCTGTTGTTGTTGTGTCAGTGAATGGGATCTTAGGAAAAAGACGCTCAACTTGAGAAATTGTCAAATCTGCTCGCTTTTTTTTCTTCCTTTTTTTTAACAGCGGGAATTGTCTGAGACAGTCCGACTCACTCACGCAGTTGACTTGATTGACACCCGAACAGTAACACGTTGACATGTCATTATTTCCTTAATAAAACAATTATACTCTGGTGCAACGCACAGGTCCTGGGTCTGGTGAGAGCAGGAGTGGACCTGGTGAGACGTAGGAGGGGCCCGGACAGGAGACAACCCACAGAGCCTAGTCCTTCCATGCGCCAGAAGTGTACCTCCCAGCCCTGGCAGAGTAGTTCTGGAGTAGTTCCAACGGATTGTGTGGCCCTGGTTTTACCCTAGTTGGACTGATTGAGGGTAGCTACTAGGACGTAAGTCGGGACTTGATCACCCCGGCTGGGTCGCCTGAGTGAGGGGTATGTTGTTGGTAGACCCGAAACCCCGTTGACCTCAGGATACATCACTGAGGATACGTCCCAGGTGCATCCATGCAATGTATTTTTAGTTATAGTCTAGTTTTATCCGTTACCAAACTGTGTTGGCCGTGCACCCCCTGTTACCGCCTGACCGAGCTGACGCACCCCCAACACCCAGTAGCCTATTGTATTTGTTATTATATGGTCCAAAATTATTTTTATATATACTGTATTCCGTTAATCACACTCTCTGCTGTGTAGCTGAACACACTGTCTGTCTGCTGTGTTCAAGATGTATTGTTCCATCTTGTGTACAGGTACATTGTGTACAGGTCCTTCAGACAATGTAGCAGCATAGATAACATCAAACAGCAAACAAAGGGATAGAATATAGAGTGCAAAAAAATCACACCTGTGTGAAGTGAGGGGCGCTCTTATCATCGTACATCATCACGACGTAACATGTCGATTTGTTCAGACACATATGACGTAAATTCTCCTTTCATTGTCAATGGCAAATGTGACACGAGTTATGATGAAAAGCTGTATATAGGAGCACAAAAAAGAGCACACAGAAAGTAAGAAAAATCACACCTGTGTGAAGTGAGGGGTCCTTTTGGACGACTGGGTCAAATTTGGCACATACCAGTTAATGGCCAAATATAGGCGATGTAGAAAAAGGAGGCTGTCAATGCCTAGTGGGTCAGTTTTGGCACATGCCAAGGTAGGACTGGAAGTACTTTGGCGCCATCAAGTGGTTTGGAGAATAAATTACATTCATTTGAAAAAGCAGGAAGTGGAGATGACAGCACATGGCTCTAGGCTGCCAGTGTAAGACTTACTGCCCAAATCTGAGATTAGTTGTGGTAAAATAAAAATACACACCAGCTAACTTGATGACTCAACTATAGAAATATTGAAGTAGATTACATTTGACCTTACTTTTGTCTGAGATATTTGGCAATGTCTGTTTGGGACAAATTTGACCCATCAGGCACTAGGACATGGCATATCACAATAGAGATAGTAGTAACTGTAATAGTGTAATAGTGAAATAGTGTAATAAGTCTAATTTTGTAATAGTGTAATAGTGTAATAGTGTAATAAGTGCAATAGTGTAATAGCGTAATACATGTAATAGTGTAATAAGTGTAATAGTGTAATAAGTATAATAAGTAATAAGTGTAAAGTGTAATTAGTGTACTAGTGTTATAGAGTAATACGTGTAATAAGTGTAATAGTGTAATTGTTTAATTAGTATAATAGTGTAATATAGTAAATAGTGTAATAGTGTAAATAGTGTAATAACCCTAATAGCCTAATGTGCCACATTTGGCACATACCTAAATGTTTATCTATTGTTTGTGCTAAATGCAAATTGAGTATCTCAACTTAATATAGTATCTGATTGATGGCAGAAACACAAAGAAAGTAGTACATTTGACCTTACTTTTGTCTGAGACATTTGGCAATGTCTGTTTGGGACAAATTTGACCCATCAGGCACTAGGACATGGCATATCACAATAGAGATAGTAGTAACTGTAATAGTGGAATAGTGAAATAGTGTAATAAGTCTAATTCTGTAATAGTGTAATAGTGTAATAGTGTAATAAGTGCAATAGTGTAATACATGTAATAGTGTAATAGTGTAATACGTGTAATAGTGTAATAAGTATAATAAGTAATAAGTGTAAAGTGTAATTAGTGTACTAGTGTTATAGTGTAATACGTGTAATAGTTTAATTAGTATAATAGTGTAATAGTGTAATAACCCTAATAGCCTAATGTGCCACATTTGGCACATACCTAAATGTTTATCTATTGTTTGTGCTAAATGCAAATTGAGTATCTCAACTTAATATAGTATCTTATTGATGGCAGAAACACAAAGACATTTTTTTTTCATCATTAGAAATTAATATATGTGCCATTCTACCGAATTGGTTAAAATTTCAGTCCCACAATGAAAAACAATTTAGTGTTCAGACTTTTCACTTCTAATTAATCACAATACATTAATTGAGATAATGTACAATTTCAACTGTACATCAGTTGAAAGCTGTTTTTCTTGGCAATCTTTTGCCTAGCATTGTAGAGTTAAGCTAAAAAACTAGATACAATTGTCACTACCGAAACAGTCACTACCAAAACAATTAGTCACTAATTAGTGCCATGATTGTTTCGGTAGTGACAAAATTGGATGTTTATGCTTTTTAATGTACTTAATTCTGATTTCTATTTCATCATGTGGTCCAAAATACCAAAACTAAATGTAAAAAGTGTGGCAGAGAGAGACAGAGGGCCCTATTAAGCAAGTGGAATCTAATTACATATAATTTTACAGTTTTTAAGACATGGGGGCGGGTGCAATGTCATATTACAATTATGGGCCAGGTAAGAAGCGCTTTCGACACCCCGTGGTGTGAGCAAAACGGCCTTGAATTAGTCATGGGAGTGTTTAAGGGAGTTTTGAGGCTTACCCAATGAACATGTCCGTACTATTCTCTTTACGACACCAGCTGATGATGCGCCCTTTTCAGCAAGTGGTATTACATTTCTGCAGACTGGCACCATAGACATGACATGACTTTGTCACATTTGGGTTAATTATTCCTATTGCACTGCATGCTGTCACCTTTATGCCTCAAAAGAACAGATCCGCAAGCTGTCACAGCCATGATGTGCATAGCTTGTAGGCCTATGTCTCTATTTTGTTAAGTAACTTGCAGTGTTCATTGGAAAGTCATTACAGCGGCGCAGCCATATGCTAAGGGAGGGAGATATACGCACATCATCACTTCATTTGTTTCTGTTCTAAGCATGAAAAACAGCTGTAAAAATCTTTATTCTAGTTCATTTGATTCATAAATGAATAACTAAGCCTTTGAAATGGCACCTACCTATACCTTTCAGATCGGAATGGAACTGCGAGTAGATACGCAGCATTGGCTGGCAAATTGGCAATCCATGCGTAATGTTCCCAGAATCGTCTAACCCCCGAACATACAAGTTCGTTTGATATTGTTTAATTCGATAAAAATAGAACCATATACCATACAGCGAATGAAAGCAAGATTCCTAAGGAATGTGGGGATTTTTACATTTTAAAAAACGGCTGAGAAATGAGAGAACCATGAGTGTTTATAATATCAAATATTATAAGAATAATATGAAAGACAAACGGGCTGTGAAGAGCTCAGCTCACCATCCCGACAAGGAGGAAATATAGCCTATAGTGCATGCACGTATATGCACTGACTGTTGCACACACGCTCTTTATTTGTTTCTATTGAAAAACACCAGTAAAATAACGTTTATTTTATTTTATTTCATTCGAGTCACGACGAAGGAATGAGTTGAAATGCCATACGTGCGCCATGCGTATTGCTGCGGCCCCAATGTTATGGTCTTCGCTCGTAGCATTTTATTGAAGAAGAATTGAGTCGGGTGTGATACAGCGTATGAAAGCAAACTTCCCAGTGATTATGGAGATGTTTTAATTTTTAAAAAAGGTTTAGAAATGAGCGATATATGACCCTTTATAATCTCAACGAGAAAGCCAGAAAGCTCGCTGCTGCCATGTCTCATAGAAACAAGTAAATAGGTCTATAAACATACTCCCAAAAGAATCGCATATAACAGGGGTCTACAACCTATTTTAAATGAAGTGCCATGTTTTTATTTTCTAGATAGTGAGTCTGCCATATCAAGATTCCTTTTAATGACACCACATTACAATTTCCAGCATATTTTGATTGTCCACAAATATAAAGTTCTTCCTTCTTTTTACATATTTTCTTGCACATTGTTATAATGATCATTATAAATATATATCCCCCTGCAGTCAGAGTTCATTGTTTTAATGAATGAATGTGATGCATTGTGAGCTGGTAGATCTGCTATTTTCAAAAGTAATCTATTTGTGAAAAATGTTATTGAAACATTTAAAAACACAAATCTGTCATGGGGGTCACTGGCTTAGTTGGGCAAATGCATTCATCTGGGGGTCCTTGACATGGGAATGTCGCTGTGTGAGGATCACTGGTTTAAACAACATTAGGAGAAAAGCCCAAATAAGCACTTTAGAAACAAGAAAAGCAACCACAACTACCAATATTTACAAGCAACTTTGCAGAAAAAGAAGCCGCTTATAATAAACAGCAGACATGGCAACACTCCAGCAGCACTCCAGAGCCGCTCAAGTGTAAAATCAAACAGTGCTTTTTGCTTTTAAGACGTGGTCAGACCCAGGCGGAATCGGTATGCGCTGAGTGTTTTTAGGTCAAGGGGCTTAATAGCAAATTAGCGCAAAGCGACATATGGACACTCCCCCAATGCTAAATTATGCAGGAACGTGGTATTCCATATGAGTGAGCGCTCACCACGGCTTCCATAATACGAAAAGGCGCAGAGCGAGGGCGAAATCTGTATTACCGCATGGGTTTTTCGTCTTGCTTAATAGGGCCCTGAGAGTGAGAATGCAGGCAAAGGAGATGGAGAGGTTTCTTCCACACGACCTAGCACCGAAGTGATCAGGCAGTAGTAGTAGTTTAGTAGTAGCTTGAGCAAATGTAAAGCATCTTATGAGTTAATATTTAGCAAAATAGTGAGTGACTATGGCACCGCATTGTAAAGACAATGCTGTGGTCACTACCGAAACAGTGCAGTCACTACCGAAACACTGGTTGTTTTGTCTAAAATCAAAGATAGTGAGTTATCAAACCAATATTTTAAGATCATGATTGGTTAGGTGTATGTGTAATGTCAACTACCAATAATGCTGAAATCAATATAACCAACTGTATACATTTTACAAAGAATATTGCGTTTTGATTACTCTCAATAATTCAACATAAAGAAAATTGTTAAAATTTCAATCTAAAAGTATTTAATTGTGGAACCACCTACCTAAATTCTTAAAAATGGTCTGTACAGGGGGGAATTGAAAACAAACAAGTAACTTTATTCGAAGGTAAAAGTCTATTTTTCGGTAGTGACAAATGTTTGGAGAGGCAAGATATTCCAATACATCATTTACTGGAGACGTCATGTTTTTCTTCTTTTTGAAGATGGAGGGAACATGTTCCCACCGTCCTCCCCGAGCCCAGCGTCCATGTTGACAGGAGAGATAATCAGAGGAGCAGAGTTTCTACCACCATCATTATAACATGGACTGAAGTATGGATATAGTCTCTCAGTGAAGGAGCAGCCAGTGAAAGAGTAGAGATTTACTCTGGTCTCCACATCATAAAAGGAGACCAGACCCTTCTCATAATCCACAAACACTCCCACTTTCTGAAGCTCCTCTCTTACCGGGAGGAGGACAGCAGGGTCAGCATTAGCCTCATACTCATTACCATTCCTCAACCATATCGTCCAGTAACCATCGTTAGGACACAGATAGATGTCTCCCTTCCTGTTGATGGACTCGCTGGCCACTCCTACATCCCAGTCAGTCTTCCCTCCAACCTGGACCTCATAGTAAAACCTTCCTGAGGAGAAGCGTTGTTTTCCTAAGACACTGACAGATGGAAAGAATCTCTCTGTGTTGACTGGGAGATTCTGCCATATGTTTCGAAGACTCACTTGTTTACCATCCCCTGACAGGATGAGTTTGGGATGTGCTGTATCAGGGTCCAGAGTTACATCCACCTCATATTGCTGTATCCTCCTCAGCACAACATCACACAGCTGCTTCTTTATCTCTTGACTGAGTGTCTTCTCCAGCTGAGACACAGCTGTCCTCAGAGTCTCCACATATGAAGACTGATGGACATTGACCTTTGTCCAGTCCTTGGTGGGTGGAGGAGTGTTGATGGATGTGAAGTTCTGGAGGAGGTGGAGGTGGTCTTCAGAGTGTGAGAGCTGTTTCAGTTCAGAGCTTCTCTTCTCCAACTGAGTGATTTCCTGTTGCAGATCTTTGATGAAGCCTTCAGCCGGATTCTCTGTTGTTTTCTGCTTCTCTTCAATCACACCAATGAGTTCAGCCTGGCTTCTCTCAATACAGCTGATCAGAGCAGTGAAGACCTGCACACTGTCTGCTATCACTGTGTCTGCATCTTTCCTGCTGAGCTCTACTGAGCGTTTGACCCCCTGAATCTTCACTCGTCTCTCCTGGATCATCTGCTGGATTTCAGCCTCTGTCTTTGCTTCATATTCTTCTTTCAACTTGTGACTCCTGAACTGATGAACCATCTCAGAAATAAAAGTATTGACATATACTTCTGGTCTCTTATTGAATATCTTTGCACACAGTGGACACTTGCACACATCACTAGTGTCCCAGTAACGTGTGATACAGGCTTTGCAGTAGCTGTGTCCACACGGAGTGGCGACTGGATCAGTGAACACATCCATACAGATGGAACACAGGAAGTGCTCTTCAGACAGCAGACCGCTGTCGGACGCCATTTCTACACCGCTGAGAATAAAAGTGAAAATGGAGGAAGCTGAAGGTTGAAGTGGTGAGAACTAAGTTCTGGTTTGGAGAGAATCACTGCTTCTCTCTAACCTCAGGGAGTGACGGCTGTCCTTTATATAGAGCTCTGATGGATGCTATGTCACATCTTGCTGATGTCACCATGAGTCACGTGTCTATATATCCATATATGGAGTTATTATACATTAGCATGATGTCATCAGCACTAGACGTCTCTGCCGGCTCTGTGTACGAAGCTCCCGATCCACCCAACGCCCAAATATGGAGTTTGTGATGTCAGACTTGAATAGGTCAGTTGGATACGTCGGACAGTTCCATATATGAAGTGCCAATACTCAGTGTGTAACCGTGGCAACCTATCAAATGCCTATATATGGGCATACCGGGTTTGTTTATGGTTATGTCTAAGATATAGGATTTGGTTGGTTAACCAGTGGTTAAAACCTGCGTTGGAGTGTAGAACTATTCTGCGCTCTTCTAGAACCAATGGGAGACTGTCAGTCTCTTCTGGACCAATGGGAGACTGTCAGTCTCTTCTGGACCCAATGGGAGTCTCTTCTAGACCAATGGGTCTAGAACGAGACGAGAACATGAAGAACATAGCAGATCTTATCTAACGAGAACATGAACAACATAGCGGCGGTGGCTCAGGGGTAGAGTGGCTGGATGGTAACCGCAAGGTTGCCAGTTCGAACCCGGGCTCCCCCAGAGTTAATGTCGAAGTGTCCTTGAGCAAGACTCTGAACCCCTAATTGCTCCTGATGTGCTGGTTGGTGCCTTGCATGGTTTCTGCCGCCATGAATGTGTGTGAATGGGTGATTGTAATGCACAATCTATGTAAAAGCCCCTTGGATGGCCTGGGCCGTGGCTCAGCGGTCCAGGCACCTTGGCCGGTAGTCCATGTCTGGCAGTGTGCCGCGGGTTCGACTCCCGATCCTGGCGGCCTTTACTGCATGTCACCCCCCCATCTCTCTCCCCATTTCCTGTCAGCCTACTGTCTGTCCCTCTATAAAACATATAAAATAAAATAAAAGGCGAAAGCCACAAAAAAAAGAAAAAAAAAGCGCCTTGGATAAATGCACCATGTAATTTGTTTGTATAGCAGATCTTATCTGTTATGTTCAGACGGCAACCAAGTATAAAATCATATATATATACAGTATAGTGACGTGACACCCTAAAAACACTGTTTTTTAAAAACCTTAATAACAGGAATAAAAATGATTAACTTTTGTTCTACTCACTCTCATCTTTATGGAAACATATTTTGTTTATTCAGCATTTTGTTGTACTTTTTATGCCTAAAAAAATTGTCATATGGTGTGACATGACAATATATTGTTTATAAAATGAAAATGGAGTACACCTTTCTTAAGTTACTCACTTTATCAAAGTCCTTTATCATAACTAACCTGTGATCCACTATAGTGAAAATGTATTAAATCTGTATATTATTTTTGTAATCAACACTCAATGTGAGGCCCATGTTGTCCGTCTTTCAACATATTTTGTATTTATTGTGACAAAACCTTCTCTAAAATTACACAAATATGTGTGACTCTTCCTGATACTATTTTCTATGGTGTGATTTTTTCACTATTTGGAACGTCACACCAAATTATTTAGTGTCACACCGTATGATCATATCTTCATTTTGTCTATGGGCATGCACTTTTTAAATAACCACTCATACCATTGTGTCTAAAATAATAATAAATAACCATAACTTGCTCAATTTTCAACTGATTTTCAAACGGTTTGGTTTGTTATAAACCTCAGAGACGTCTGCATAATTGCATGCTTTTATATGACGTTCAAAATTAGGCAGATACGCGTCCTGAATCATAGTCACGTTGATAACGTTTTTTAATAAACCAACCTATTTGTAAATCCGTTTTGAGCGAGTTATGAGTATATTTGTCTGAGCTGCCATGGAACATATTGTACTGTAGCACCGCAGCAAAATGGCCACCGGGTGAACTACGTCAGAGACTCCGCCTTGAGCCATCTAGATATATAGATGTAGCAGAGTGGCTCACAACCTCAGCCTGATGCCTTAAATGTCTAATATCTCCCCTGTGTCCATAGGAATATCCCTTTGGTCTAGTGGTTAATACTTCTGGCAGCAGAGTTTGCTGCCAGAAGACTCCCATAATAAGATACGACTCTTTTCTGACCAGATTTGCTGGAGCTTGGTTTAGCTTCCGAAGAGGAATCCAAAGAGGAACTGGAGGGGTCGGGAGGAGGAGCGGCGGTAGACTTATCGGTATTATTTTCAGGTGGGTCTGCATGTTTGTCGTGCTGGCCGTGTAAGGTTTCACAGCACGACATTGTTTGCAAATCACGTTTGTCTTGTCCAGCGTCCTGTCTTTCTTATAGAATCCAAAGTATTTCCAAACATAAGACTTAAACTTTGCAGGTGCATTAAAAATCGCCTCTTCGCTGCTGCTCGCGCGGACCGCCTCCTCCATGTTAACTTTAGTTTGTTGTACAAGTGGTAGTAGAACTGTGCCTCACGGCTTCCGTCCATGTTCAAAACAAATCGCGAAATAGTGATGGTACATTCAATGCGCCTGGGAAACACAGGATAGGGTGAAATTTAGCATGAAAAAACGGTGCAACCACAGATTTTACCGATGCAAGCACTCTGCGAACGATGCATCGATATTTCACCCGTCAATTGTATCCGATACACAGTGAATGAACCGATGCACTCGCATCGCGCAAGTCTGTATCGATGTATCGATACATATCGATTATTTTCCACATGCCTAGTAAAACTGTGACAGGCACTCGTCCCTCCTCCCCGTCTGACAGAGACACCGACCCTTCCAACATGAAAGGCCCAAAACACGCTTCTGTCTCCTCCCTGACAGCCGCGACTGTCTCGGGAGTAGACTGAGGCACAGAACGTACAAAAGCTACACCTTTTGTTTTTGTGTCCTTTTGTTGCCTGGGCGGCGCTTTTGGACACCGGGAGACCAAGTGGCCTACTTCATGTCAATAGAAACAAGCACGGTTGTCTGACACTCCACTAGTGCCCCTTTGTGGACTGTTCGTTTTTGAACCTTTGTCCCTGTGCAGTTTCTGCTTGTCAAAAAGACCACTCGACTCACGGCGCCCAGAAGTACCGCCCGCTCGGTGTGTTAGCTCAAACTCATCAGCCCTAATAGATGCTTTAGCCACTGATTCAACCTTCTGTTCTTCGAGATACACAACAATACGTTCTGGTATACATGCCTTGAACTCTTCCAACAACATGAGCTCACTGAGCTGCTCGACAGTCTGTACATTGCTCGCTTTACACCACCTATAAAATAGCGTGGCCTTCTCACGGCCGAACTCCACATAAGTTTGAGTAGCAGACTTCTCAGCGAATCTAAATTTCTGCCGATAATGCTCCGGCACTTTTTCGAATCCACTGAGAATAGCAGCCTTCACTCACCATATCATAATCCAAGCTCTCATCAACTGATAGCGCGGGATATCCTGGGCTCTCCCTGTCAATTTACATTGGAGTAATAGACTCTTTTGGCCAATTAACTGCTTTAAGTTAAAGGAGCATTCAGTGATTTGGAAAAAAAACCCGGTCCACCCGGTAACAAGATGTGCACATGCACACGCTCTACAGTGGGGGAAGTACAACAGACCAACAGCACGTGCACCAAAGCCCGCCCCACTCGATCATGATTGGAGGAAGGCCCCTCTCATCCTGATTGGATGAAGACTTTGCCACCCAAAGCCCAAACCGAAACTAGGGTTTTTTGACCCCAGGGGTTAACTGGGGACAGGGAGGAACTCCTTATATGGTCAGCACACTTTATAGTAGGGAGGATTATCCATAAAATAAGAACAAATAAGTGATATTTGAATTAAGTGAAATCACTGAATATACCTTTAAGCTGAACTTGAGATGGAGACCCCCCGGACTCACCATCTCCCGACCCGTTAAGGGCGTCGTCCACACTGCCATTAGCCTCTGTCATAGTGAGGTCCTCCTCTGTGTCACCGTGTGCACTCATCTTGATGACACCACGCTTAGTCAACTCTTTCACCACAGCAGCAAACACTTTATCCTTCTTCCTGGTGCCTTGCGGGAAAGGAACGTGATATCTTTTAGCCACGGAGTATAACTTCCAATAATCACACTGTTCTAACTCGCTAAGCTTCAGGATATCCGGGTAACCCTTCATTTTACGGTACGGTAATTACCTGGTAGTTACCTGGTAATTACCGTACCGTAAAAGGAAGGGTTACCGATATCCGTACAAGAACGGATCAGAATCAGAATCAGAGGCCATAACATCGCAACGAAGTCTTATACTCAAGCCAAAGTGAGCAACGCACTTACCATCGGCAGCAGCATACACCGACCCGCATAGGTCTGCTACCAAAAACAAAAGTAGCCAACCAAAACACAACACACCAACTGAACAAAAAAAACCTTTTGTTTTGTTTTTTAAAGACTGGACGAGGTCCCAATTATGTTACAACTCATATTGTACGGATATAACTAAACTTTGCTGTTTCATAGCTTTGCTTATTTACTGAATCAACCCTCCGCAAAGGGGTTATAACAAACAGGTCTGGTAATTGTGATTTAACACACACCGATTATATTACTCAAACGTTCATAGCCTCGACGTTGCAATAATGCTTGCAAACAATCACTTGATTTTGGCCATTTTATTACTATTATCTCATAACACACTCATACACGTTTGATTGATTGATTGATTGAAGAATTTATTAACAGTTTGCAGAATTACAGTACATTTCAAGCACAAACTCAATACAAAAGCTGTTAACTGTGAGTGGACGACCCAATTAAGCATTACACTTGTTTCCAATAGGGTCCACCATGTTCAAATCATCAAAACATTTAGAGACGTACAAATAGACACTTCTATAGACAGAACA
>NC_136807.1:63879407-63936907 GCF_951216825.1 Electrona antarctica
GTCGTTTTCGCAAAGACAGATAATTGAGAGTGAGAGCAGCAGTGTTGATTTTGACAGGAATTCTTTGATATATACATATATACCTATATACATATTAGTCAACTACAATCTATTTTGGCAGATATGACAACGTCACATCAGTCCTGCATAAAGTACACATCTGGCTCCCGTGCAGTCAAACACAGGACATATTTTAACCCATTTAGTTTAATTTTCGGATGTGCTAACTTTTTGGAATTTTTAAATTACTATTTTTTTTAAATGAGTTAAAACGTTTGCTGTGAAATTATATATATTCAAAGATTTGCACCACGTTTTCACGATAAAAAAAAAAAAACATTGCCGCGCTATGAGCTTGTAGATCTGCTATTTTCAACAGCTAAAGTATAACATTAATGCTTAAAAGACTTTTGGGGCAGTATTATGCGTGTCTTAAGTACCAGGTCTATTACTTAACTTCAATCAATGCCATTTGGCTATTCTGAGTGGCCAAACAGCATTGACCACGCCTCCAGGTCTTAAGTTAAGTAATAAGACCTGGTACTTAAGACACACATAATACTGACCCAAAAGGGGTATCCGGTCCTGAACGGGTTAAAATGCGTTCACCCCTACACCTCTCTGAGCTCCTTCGCCATGCTCGCCCGTACAGTACAATTATTTTATAATGCCTCTTATCGTTGCTGTAAAACCATACAATTAAGACTATGTTCTCATTCCTGCTGTCGCGGCGCAGATGGCGTCAGGCAATGATATCTGTTAATCTCCTCTCTGCTTAGTGGCAAAATGTCCTCCTTCATTATTTATAAACACAGCAGCAATTAGCGTTGACCTTATTAGGGCTTCTGGTCTGTTCTCCTCTCAGACACGTTGACAGATAGACAGCCGTTGTCTTCTCAGACATGTTGACAGATAGAAAGCTGCAGACGAGCCCAACATCTGCTGCACGATTCATCGCATCCGTTCGGCCGTTGGATAATTCATCACGCCGCCCATAAAGTTATTCAACATCCCGTCGTTTTGAACGGTGAAATTAATCGCATGACTGCAAATCTGTCTTCTCTCCGGCTTGTGGGAAAAGGAAACACAGTCGAGCTACAGTTTGGAGCGGCAAGTTTCTCAAACAAGTTCATGCTAATGGTATCCCAAAGGCTTTTTAGGCCCGCATTTGAAAATATCTTTATGCCTTTGTGGAACCAAATGGTTCCACGAAATGTTTCCATTTGTTTCCAATGGAAATGGTTCCATTTGTACACTCTCAGAGTTATGAGGGTCATTGAAATTAAAACATTGTGAGAACCACTGTACTGTACATTAAATTGAACAGAGCCTTCATTAGTATCATTGTTGGTAACACCTGTGAAGAAAGTAGCCCAGAAGTAGTGAAGAGTTATTCTGTGTGCATAGAGCAGGGGTCCTCAACTAGAAATGCTGAAGGTCCACTAATATTTTTTGAAAAAGACTAAGGTCCGGTCCCATGAGCGGGCCGCCGCGCGCCGAACATTTTGATTAATGAATGAATTACTGGGCAGACACTGGGGAGGCACTGGGGAGACACTGGGGGACACTGGGGAGACACTGGGGGACACTGGGGAGACACTGGGGGGGACACTGGGGAGGCACTGGGGAGGCACTCAGGGGGACACTGGGGAGGCACTCAGGGGGACACTGGGGAGCCACTCAGGGGGGCACTGGGAAGGTACCGGGGAGGCACTGGGCAGGCACTGGGGAGGCACTTGGTGGACACTGGGGAGGCACTGGGGGGACACTGGGGAGGCACTGGGGGGACACTGGGGAGGCACTGGCGAGGCACTGGACATTTCATATCACACACACCATGATTCACTACCCCCCCACAAAACAAATGCGGGAGGGGGGGCTTGCGGTGAGAGCGTGCGCCCTTCCTCTGCTCCTGCTGGTCCCCCACGCCAGGCTCAGGAACGAGCCTGCATGCCTTTCTATGATTTTCCAGTAAGTTCTGCTGGCTGGATGTGTCTGTCTTCAGTGTGGCACATCGTAAGTTACCATGGAGATGGTTTTCTGTGCCAGACTCGGTGAGTCCTAGACAGTGCCTCGTCTGTTCAGTCCTCTCGGAGGAGGAAACGGATGTGTTTTTCCAACACTTATTCCATCATATTGTGTGTATTTTTGCCTTATCTCTGTGGTTTTCAACCTTTTTCATATCAAGGTCCATTATTTATTCTGCATATGAGCCACGGACCACCATTTGATGACATTTAGCCTCTCAGATCCATATGAGCCACGGACCACCATGACATTTAGCCTCTCAAACCGAAAACGTAGAATATTTTTGATGTCGTTGGATAAGATCTTCTCAAAGATTCCATGCTATGTTGATGTTGGTACCATTAGGATAATGGTAGATAACAGGCAAACAATGATGAAAATTACAATTCCTCTACATTCTGTGTATTTTGACCGATGACATCACATCAGTCCTGCATAAAGTGCACAGCTGGCTCCCATGCAGTCAAACACAGGACGCATTTAAAAATGTTCATCCCTATACCTCTCGCTTGGCGACGCGCTGAGAGCTTTTAGATCAACTATTTTTTCCCATGTTTTAGAAGAAATAGGTTTTAGGTGATCGTAACTTATTTCTTGCCAACTCCTATTTCTTTCTGAAATGACGACTCTGCTCTTAAGGCACTGATGGAAATAGGACCCTTGGTGTACAGGACACGGAAATACAATAATCAATCAAATCAATCAATCAAATGAATCCCTGATATGAGGGGATTTCAGTGTCACTCTTCTGACCAGAGACACAGTGGAGGGTGTGTCTTCAGTGGATGGTGTGTCTTCAGTGGAGGGTGTGTCTTCAGTGGAGGGTGTGTCTTCAGTGGAGGGTGTGTCTACTGACCAGAGACACAGTGGAGGGTGTGTCTTCAGTGGAGGGTGTGTCTTCAGTGGAGGGTGTGTCTTCTGACCAAAGAAGCAGTGGAGGGTGTGTCTTCAGTGGAGGGTGTGTCTTCAGTGGAGGGTGTGTCTTCAGTGGAGGGTGTGTCTTCAGTGGTGGGTGTGTCTTCAGTGGAGGGTGTGTCTTCTGACCAGAGACACAGTGGAGGGTGTGTCTTCTGACCAGAGACACAGTGGATGGTGTGTCTTCAGTGGAGGGTGTGTCTTCAGTGGTGGGTGTGTCTTCAGTGGAGGGTGTGTCTTCAGTGAAGGGTGTGTCTACTGACCAGAGACACAGTGGACGGTGTGTCTTCTGACCAGAGACACAGTGGAGGGTGTGTCTTCTGACCAGAGACACAGTGGAGGGTGTGTCTTCTGACCAGAGACACAGTGGAGGGTGTGTCTTCAGTGGAGGTTGTGTCTTCAGTGGAGGGTGTGTCTACTGACCAGAGACACAGTGGAGGGTGTGTCTTCAGTGGAGGGTGTATCTTCTGAGTGTCTTCAGTGGAGGGTGTGTCTTCTGACCAGTGACACAGTGGAGGGTGTGTCTTCAGTGGAGGGTGTGTCTTCTGACCAGTGACACAGTGGAGGGTGTGTCTTCTGACCAGTGACACAGTGGAGACTGTGTGTCTTCAGTGGAGGGTGTGTCTTCTACACAGTCCACACGGGGATACAAATGGATGAAGGTGATCTGATTCACAAAATGGAAATGTCTTCCACAGCCTTCAACGTTCAGGTATAACACCAACTGCATTGAACTATTTCTGTGTATTATATAATCTAGAGGCAAAGTCGCTCGGCTCGCTCGATGACCTTCTCCCCCCCCCCCCCCCCCCCCCCCCCCCTTTCCCCCTGCGGAGGCTTTGTGCCTGCAAAAAGTTTACCAGGCAGCGACGATCACAAAAACACAAGTCACACAGCAGAGCACCTTGAACATCTTCCAAAAAAAGTTTCATTCTGCTATTTATGTCACTGGAAAGCTATTAATAATTACACAGCTGGAGTTCTCAGGTGAATTCTGTTGGCCAGACCAGGCTTGTTATGTTATCCCATTCAGGACGGGAACCCCTTATGGTGTTTTAAAGCATTATGTTATACTTTAGCTATTGAAAAAATAGCAGATCTACCAGCTCGTATGCCGCGCTACGAGCTGGTAGGTCTGCTATTTTTGAAAAATCGTGAAAATGTGGCAAAAATCTTCGAATATATTTTCTTTCAGAGCAAACGTGTTTAACTCAAATCGTGCTTCTGGGTATGGGTCCATGGAACAACATATTTTCAGATGGGGGTCTGTGGTCAAATACAGATAATTCTGGGGGTCCTTGACATGGAAAAGGTTGAGCACCACTGGTTTTTCAGAAAACTCAGGATTTAGAAGACATTTGTAGAATCAGCCTCAAGGTCTACATGTGTTAAGCCTGTGAAGTCCCTCTGCCCTGCAACACATTTCAACACAGGAACAAAGATCTCAAATAGAAATGTCATCATAACGGTTCTATCTGGGCCCTTTGTTCTCGCTGTCTCTGGAATGATAGGGCTCCAAGAGGGGCCGCGGAGATGGAGATGGCAGAAAGGCCCTTTTCCCCAACCCCACCAACTAGAGGGTATAGGCACAGAGAGAGAAAAAAAAGGGTTTTCTTCTCCCTCGGGGGAGAGAGAACCACCTGTCATGTGTCTGTAGATACTTTCCTTTTCAACCTGTGAGCTTTGTGTACGGAATAAACTTTCCAACGATTGAATGTCTCTCTCAGTCATTTTGCATCAACAACATCATCCACATCAACCCAGAACGCCTCCACTCCACACAGAGACAGCAGCGCAGTACATTTGTGAATAACCATTAAAAAAAAAGAAGAAAAAAAAACTTTAAAAGTCCATCTGTGCTACACTGTGTGTCCACAAACAAACACAAAGTGGCTCGCTGGCTCGTATAACACGATAATGCAAATTATCCGAGGCTGATGGGAGGCAGCGAGCACGCACGCACGCACGCACACACTGCATGGATGGGTTTCAAAGCCCGATGAATCCATCTCTAATGAGATGTAATCTCATTTATTCTATGGCATATGGTTTGGTTTGCTGGGGATGCTTCATTTTTGTTCTCGCTGGAAAGGCATTTCTGGACCGAGCTCCCGCACGCACGCACGCACACACACACACACACACACACACACACACACACACACACACACAGAAGTGAAGTGAAGTGAAGTGCATTCGGGGAATCTTATTGTCTGAAAACCTCATTAAGATAAAACAAGACGAGGCATCAAAGCTGGTCCGACGTACGATGTCTCTACCAAACAAACATCCATGGTTGTTCTTGTTCTTCTTGTTGCTCATTCAGTTCTCTGGCCAGATATTTATTTGTACATGAGAGAAACTAGAATATCCGCTGCCAAAAACACCCCGATGGCAACTGTTTTATACAAAGCAATAACAGACCGAAGACTTTTGTCTTGAATTACTATGAAAAACATTTTCAATCAACCAAACACAGAGGGGTTCAAATCTTTAAAAAACCCCAAAACAAAACAGTATTGTAATGGCTGCATATCTGTCTGTCTAGCCTTGGCACTGCAAGTCTGTGTCTGCGCCTGCCTAGCGCTATAGTGTAGCGCCTGCTGTGCCAACAGCTCGCTGTGTGAGTTTAGATAATAATAGACAGCAGTTCTCCACTCTCCAGTGTGTGTGTGTAGTAGGGGTGTAACGATACATCACGATACATGGCTGGCGATACGATACATGGACCATATTGGTTCATTATGGCTGATCCGATACGATACGATTCAATGATTTGAAATCGATACGGTAACTATTTAAAATACATTGACACTATTTTAAGCTACGTAATTAAACCCCTCTTTTTCTTTTTTCTTCTAAAAATTGCTAAATATCACGCAGAAAAATTTAGTATTGATACAATCAATTATTTGCATTGCAAAACGATACGATACATAGTCAATGTTGCTGTTTTCATTTCGATATACTTCGATTCTTGTAATTAAAATCGATTTTTCGATGCAGTTACACCCCTAGTGTTTAGACAACAATAGACAGCAGCTCTCCTCCCACTGCATAAAGACCAGCCACACTGGTGCGCGCGCGCCCACACACACACACACACACACACACACACACACACACACACACACACACACGTTATGGAATGCTACTGTGTGTCCGCTTTTCAGTGCCGACATATCGGAGTTGAGGTCCATGGGAGTATTTTTTTTACCCCTACCCCCCCCCCCCCCCCCCCTTAATAGAACTAAATATACAATAACTAAACACAAAGAACTTGAATTGGATTGCAATACTTTACAATTGAATCATTAAAAAGAATAATAACTAGAAAAAAATTGCTGCAAGCAGTGATAAGGCAGGACCAAGCAGGAAGGCAATAGAGCGTCACAGTCCCGCCCCCCTTCATGACGACGCCAGGCCCAGGAAATGATACCCAATGCATTTTTCCCATAGACATTTAAAAATTTATTTATTTAAAGACGGTTACGCCGCGGACAAAGCCAACTCGAGTCGTGACAACTCATGACAACAAACACAATATTTTGGACCAAACAAATAATTACAAAGAAGAAAAACAATAAAGGAAGTGTTGTAACCTGACGTTTTTTTCTTCTTTCTAGTGATTTGTTCGGCCCAAAAAAATTGTGTTTGTTGTCATGATTTGTCACGACAAGAGTTGGCTTTGTCCGCGGCGTAAACGTCTTTAAATAAATACTTTTTGAAATGTCTATGAGGAAAATGAACGGATAATAATTTCCTGGGCCCTGGTAGGGGGCGGGACTGCGACGCTCTATAGGCAATAAGAATAATATGCACAATAAACCATAGAAACATGGAAGACTGAACTTGAGAAAAAGAAGACCATAGAATTGTGACAGGGTCGTTTTTTTTATAGTGGCGGGCAGGGATCTTGAAGACAGATACACTGAGTTGGCGGTGCCCGGATTTGAACCCATGACCTTGTGTTGCAAAGGCAAGAGCTGTACCTACCGAGCTAAAACCAATGAAATGAGAGTCGGAAACAGTGATTAAAGGTTAACTGAAAAATAATTATTAAACTTCACACAGAAAACAAACAGCTTTTAACATTCATGAACAACAACAGACAAATGGGAATTATTTCAGGACACAAAAAACCTGACCTGAAAGGCCAGGTGTCCAAATCAGTCTTTGTTTCAAAATCACTGTTGTACAACATCAAATAAACTATCAATGCATGAGGGATCAGGATCGACCTCTTTAATCATGATTTCCATTAAACAAGCTGGTTCTAGCATGCATGCATTAATTGTCTTAGAAAATAAAATACAAAAGTGTATTTCATAATATCAGTCTTATTCAAACAAAAGTGTTAACCAGTTGATCCAATGATGAAGACACCAAGCCTAAACTCGCCGATGAGTAACCAAGGGCTAGCACAGCTAGGACTGTAGAAGAATCACCAAGAGGAATCAGAAGCTGCTCCCATGCTGGCAAACATTTCGGCCATCTTGGAATGGAGGTGGAATTTGGGAAGTGTAGCCCTAGGACAAATGGTGTAGCCTAGGAACTGAGGTCACCCTTTTACTACAAGTTGAAATGGGTTGCCATTTTTGGGTTGCCATGTTGGCTGGGTTACATTTGTGATGACAATTATGTGTGTCCTGCCTTTGGGCATGTCATTATGGATTACTACAGTGTGTTCGCTGTTCATGTTTTCACCTACAAACTTCTCTTCAACTGGGATTTCAGATAATGGTCCATAGATTGAGTTTAGGATGTTTCACGCAAATTGCTCAAAAAAACCAGGCATAAAATCAGGTATAAGCATTTTTTAAACTGCTCAAAGTGGTGGAAAATCTGAGGGCGGAGCTTACTGATCAAAGTGACAGATATGTTTCCCATGAGTCAAGGAACAAGTGGAAACAAGTGCCATGAATTTTGGTCAAATGAGGCATGAGTTATGCCTGTTCATAGGTTTCATTTAAAAAAAAACTGTAAAAATTGGAGTAAGACACTGTCTGAGTTAGGCTGTTATAGAGCAGATTGGACACTGTCTGAGTTAGACGGTTAGTAGCAGATTGTACACTGTCTGAGTTAGGTCGGAAACACCTTTTTGGTGTTTTAAGCATTATGTTGTACTTTAGCTATTGAAAAATAGCAGATCCACAAGCATTGAGTGCCGCGCTACGAGCTTGTAGATCTGCTATTTTTGAAAGCTCTTGAAAATGTGGCGCGAATCTTTGAATATATATTCTTTCAGAGCGAACGTTTTTAACTAAAATCTTTGCTTCTGGGAGGTCCCTGGAACAACATATTTTCAGATGGGGGTCCGCGGTCAAATACATATAATTTCGGGGGACCTTGAAATGAAAATGTTTGAGAACCACTGATATAGAAACATATTTGTAGAATCGAACTCGGGTCTAAATGGGTTAGGCTGTTATAGAGCAGATTGTACACTGTCTGAGTTTGGCTGTTAGTAGCAGATTGGAGCCCCTGATATGAAACGGGCTCCGTGGTCCTGATGCACATCAAAGCGGGGCTCCTTGAAATGAAGGGAGAGTTTGACAGGCGCCCGCGTCGAGCGGTCCTGATGCTACCTGCCTCAAACGCCATGCCGTGACGGGAGGAAAGCCAACGAGCGTTCGTCATTCGGCGACGTCGTCGGGGCCCGTACGGGGAGGCCGGACACCTGACGAGCTGGCGCGGCACGATGATGATACGGGAGTCATTGATCACTTCTGTCAGACGCAGGCAGCGAGCTCACGAGAGCTCATCCTCCATTCATTATCTCGCTGATTAAGATGTGTCGCCGAGACGCTGCATTTCTCACCGCTTGGATGGAAGCCGTCAGGAGGCAGGAGAGACTGTTGATGGCAACAACACCGGGCGGGCTGAATACTGATAATATGTGTCTGTCTGTCTCTCTCTCTCTCTGTCTCCCCATTTCTCTGCCTCTCTCTCTCTGCCTCTCTCTGTCTCTGTCTCTCTCTCTGTCTCTCTCTCTCTGCCTCTCTCTCTCTGCCTCTCTCTCTCTGCCTCTCTCTGTCTCTGTCTCTCTCTCTGTCTCTCTCTCTGTCTCATTCTATAAAACAACTGACTGTGGTGAAGCGATCACAGAGTAGAGAGCGTCATTAGTGTCCTGATCAATCGCTGTGATTAGAGCGTCCTGCTTTGATTAATAATCAGCTGATAACTGATAGGTCCTGTACCGTAGGAGAGATACGTCAGTCTCTTCAGCATCAAAGAGTGATTTCCTTTCTCAGCAGATTTAATCCACGCACGCACGCACGCACGCATGCACGCACACACGCACGCACGCACACACACACACACACACACACACACACACACACACACACACACACACACACACACACACACACCCGGGGGCATAACCTCAAAGGCACACAAGTTCCTTTTGAAGTAAGAGGGAATACGGTAGTTCGGACTGCGTGCTCTGAATGTTGACACCTGCTCACGTTCCTCGGACAGGAAGCATACTGTAAGCTACATATTTGCCTGATGAAGACCTAGTCGGTCGTTGCAAATTCTTGCCTTAAAGGTATATTCAGTGATTTGACTTAATTCAAATATCACTTATTTTTTCTTTTTTTCTGGATAATCCTCCCTACTATAGAGTGTGCTGACCATATAAGGAGTTCCTCCCTGTCCCCAGTGAGCCCCTGGGGTAAAAAAACCCTAGTTTCAGTTTTGGTGGCAGGTGGCAAAACCTTCATCCAATCAGGATGAGTGGGGCCTTCCTCCAATCATGATCGAGTGGGGGCGGGCCTTGGTGCACATGCTGTTGGCCTGTTGCACTTCCCCCCACTGTAGAGCGTGCATGTGCACATTTTGTTACCGGGGCGGACTGGGTGGTTTTCCAAATCACCCAAATCACTGAAAGCTCCTTTAAAATAAAGTCTCGGAGCTCTACAAACTGTTGTGCGGGTGTTCTTCCTCTTCCCACACTGTAAGCTACAGACAGGACTATAAGATACATCACCTCTGGCGTACCGCATCGCGGCAGCTCTTTCTTCTGGGTCGCTATGCCTAATCTAGATGCGGAGCGGAGCGCTGGCTTGTCTTTGACCCTTCTTAGCCGAAGGCAAACAGCACTGATGACGTGTGGGGATGAGTATACCTTTCACCTTTGAAACCTGAGAATCTGTATGGTACCAAAACCGGTGCCTATTTCGGTACTTTCAATTTTATTTTATGTATTTATTTTTTTATTTTTTTTTGGGGGGGGGGATTTTAAATGATGTATTACCATGGGCTGTTCTTGCTTACTGTAAATCTCACTGGATTAAGAGCATCTGATAAATGACTACATTAAGCAGAGACGTCTGATTAATATGATGCTCCGTTCCGTCTTAGGGCTCACTATCTCAGTAAAATGTAACCACACTTTGGATCAACTGGGAGGAGAGATGACGCGTTCACGTCTATTTCAGTAAAATGTAACCACACTTTGGATCTCTTCCGGCTGGCCAGGCCATGCGTCTTTGTTTTCTTTACCCGCCATTGAAATGTGACGGTGCGTTCAAGAGTACTGAAATCAACTGGTACCGTTCGATTTTTAATTGAACCGGTACTCGAGATATATATAAAGGCTAGATGGCTCAAGGCCGAGTCTCTGACGTAGTTCACCCGGCGGCCATCTTGCTTCGGGGCTACAGTACAGTATGTTCTATGGAAGCTCAAACAAAAACAGTCATAAGTCGCACAAATCTTGACGGATTTACAAACGGGTTGTTTTATTGTCTCCACCAGGCCGAAGGCATGGGGAGAGAGTATGTTTTGCACTCCGTCCGTCCGTGTGTCCGTCCGTCCGTCCGTGTGTCCGTCCGTGTGTCCGTCTGTGAACAGCTAATCTCTGGCACCGTTGGCTTGATCGCAGCCATACTCCCACATGCACACACACTCCCTGAATGCCAGAGCTGAACCTCTGCCCCAAAGTTTTCACATTGGCCTGTTATAGCGCCACCAGGTGGCCGCTTTGTGCAAAACAAATGTTTTGACAGTACACCTACAGATTTCGTCCAAACATTACGCAAATTGGTACACAGTCTCTCTAGAGCCATTCAACGAAACGTGTCTTTCAGATTTTTCAGACTCCATCCTGATTGGCTAAGATTGGCTTCCAAAGTTTGCAGGAGTGCTCCGTTTCAAACAAAATGCTGCAAATCATGAACACATGGTGTGATTTCCGTGAAATTTTGCACGCACATTCCCACTAGGTCGAGGAAGAAATGCCACTTGAATATTTTCAACTCTGCCTCATGGTGGCGCTATAACTGGCCGATTTGTGTTTTACCTATAACTGCACCGATCTGTGTAAAACCATGTATGCACACTCCCTAGAGGCCAAGGAAAAACCTTTGCCTGGAATTTTTCACATCTGCTCTTTATAGCACCACCAGGAGGCCGACATATGTAAAACACATTTTCTAATATTACTCCTTCAGATTTTATCCAAATTTCACGCAAATCGGTACACATGCTCTCCATAGTCATGTGATCATGTGATTTGTTTGATTTCTCATAATTATCCATCCTGATTGCCTACGATTGGCTTCTAAAGTTTTCAGGAGTAGCACACACACACACACACACACACACACACACACACACACACACACACACACACACACACACATGTTTATATTACTCCTAAACATTTTGCCAAACATCACACACAATCCTATCCTCCTGGTGGAGACCTGTGCCCAGAAGGGCACTTTTTCTAGTTACATGATGATTCAGGAAGCTTATCTGCTTAATTTTGTATGAGTGAACGTATAAAAGCATATACGTATGTGGACGTCTCTGACGTTTAAAACAAACCAAACCGTTTGAAAAATTGGTTGAAAATGTAGCAAGTTATGGTTATTTAAAAGTACATGCCCCATAGACACAATATTATGCTGCCCCGAAGTAAGTAAGACGTAGCATTGACGTATCCATTGGCCAGAGCGCGGGTGAGCCATCTATATATCTATGCCGTACACACAGAGAAATAACAGGGCGGTTCTGTACCCCAAAAGGTACAAATGGCTTGTCACCCCCGGAGTACCCTAGTAGAGTACAGAAATGTACCTTTGGTATTGGTACATTGGTGTACCCTGCTTGGTTGTACCTCTAAATAACATTCCTGTACCCCTAGTGACAACTTTGTACCTTTGTCTATATCCCTAAAAGAACATATCTGTACCCCTATAGTGACAACATTGTACCTCAAAAAGAACATTTATGTACCCCTATAGTGACAACATTGTACCTCTAAAATAATATTTCTGTACCCCTATAGTGACAACATTGTACCTCTAAAATAACATTTATGTACCCCTATAGTGACAACATTGTACCTCTAAAATAATATTTCTGTACCCCTATAGTGACAACATTGTACCTCTAAAATAACATTTCTGTACCCCTATAGTGACAACATTGTACCTCTAAAATAACATTGCTGTACCCCTATAGTGACAACATTGTACCTCTAAAATAACATTTCTGTACCCCTTTAGTGACAACATTGTACCTCTAAAATAACATTCCTGTGCCCCTATAGTGACAACATTGTACCTCTAAAATAGAAATTCTGTACCCCTACTGGCAACAATGTACCTTTATGTACAAATACAAAATAGATTCAGAAACATGAACAACATTCAATAACTTTTTATTTTTCCCAAAGTGCAAGTCAATTGGGCAATAACTTATGGTTGTGCAACAACCTAGTGCAAAATGGTACTTAATACCTTGAGGTTTTGTGCAAAATGGTACTTAATACCTTGAGGTTTTGTGCAACATGTACTTGAGCAACATTTAGTGCAAACATGAATGAATTGGTACAATTCCCACAGCGCTTATGGGTGACTCACACGGTCACAACAGATTGATGTATGCTTGTTGTATGAGATGTATAGCTGATGCAAGCTCGCAATACATTTCCAATGGGAGTCACATGGTTTGACACAACATTTGTGTTGTATGAGGGGGAGGGGGGCAGTCGAAACACAGCCGAAAGCCATACAGCTTGTAGTCCAAAATGTTGTATCAAACCATGTGACATCCATTGGAAATGCATTGGGGCGGCAATGACACTTACATCTTGCTTACATCTAGCATGCATCATCATGTGAGTGAGGCCTTACACAACACAAGACTGACGCATCGAGCCTGTTGAGCCGTTCATTAACAGTCTTGCATTGCTGAAACGCTGGGGGAAATTGTACTAAATTCTGTGACATCTGGCTATTCTGAACACGAACAACCTAGTGCACTTGTGAATAATACTCTTAAGGTTCTGTGCAACATGTACTTGAGTACAACATTTAGTGCACACATGTACAACTATATAGAAAAAATAAAATACATACATGCATGAGTACAATTCCCCCAGCACTTATACAACACAAGACTGACGCATCGAGCCTGTTGAGCTGTTTATTAACAGTCTTGCATTGCTGAAACGCTGGGGGAAATTGTACTCAATTCCGTGACAACATCCAGCTAGTCTGCACACAACTACAAATTCCTTTCAAAAGATCTATACAAAATGTTTCAAAGCAACATACAAATTATCATCCACTGAATATGTATCAAGCGATGTGTGGTCCAATTCGTCTCCAGGTTTGAGCAACATCCAGTCACTGTCTACTTTTACATGATAGGCATGAAAATGTGAGTCAAAGGACAATGGAAGCAACATTTTACTGCCAAGCACCCACATGGTATCAATGTTAAGAATGTATTTGATCTGTACAAATACAGGAATTATTTCAACATGTAAAAGGTCTAATGTCAGTACATCTCCAACTGCATACTTGTTGTTGTCTAAAGTTACTTCAGAGACACGTTGACTGATCCAATTCTGTAGCTCTGAAGTTAAACGTATCATTTGTTTTTAGAGCAGTCTGAAGAGTAATTGGTAGAGACAAAAATGGTGTGCGGACACTTTTACCAGGCACCTTTTCAAAATCACCCAACATGTTGGCAGCTGAAAATTCCCAACATTGCTTGAACTGGTGACGATTGCTTAGTGTCATAGCTATGTTTACAAAATTTCGAGTGTTCTTAGCCAGGTTCTTAAAATATTGATGTTTTCCTTCAAATCTCATACACCAAAGAGAACGGAGGGGACCATACATTAACATAAGTCTTGGATAATGTATAAGAAAATGACATTTAGGTGTTAGAACATTTCCAGTTCGTAACAGCAGACATGCTAGGTCATCTTTCCGCACCTTAGCTGCCATGACAACATCTGCAATACTTCGCAATAATAAGAACACGTGCCAGTAACTGCTGCCGGGAGGAACACGGGGCCTAACCCTAACTTCTGAGCTATTGAATTATAGGACAAAAATCAGTCAACGTGTCTCTAAAAGTATGGTGTTTGAGATGCATTGACGTTAGACCTTTTGCACGTTGAAAACATTCCTGTTGGTACAGATCAAATACATTCTTAACATTGATACCATGTGGGTGCTTAGCAGTAGGCTACAGTGTTTGGATCCCAGACATCTTCATGAGAACAGTACTTGACAGTCACCTACACGCCGCTCCGTTAACTTTCACCACACTGTCCACTCTTACAGCGAAAGCCATTTTCCAGTCCTTGTCCATGAGTTGTATGTTTGGATAGGACATAGCAGTTACTTACTTACTTACTTAGGCCCATCGCTCCCAGTGGATCATAGGCCATCGACGACTCTTCTCCATTCAAGACGGTTTTGGACTGTTCTTTCTGCCTCTCCCCAGCTGATTCCCTGTCTCTTTAGCTCCGCCTCAGTGTCCTGCCTCCAGGTGTTTTAAGGTTGCTCTCTCTTCCGCTTCCCTGGGGATTCCAAGTCAGGGTCTGGCGAGTGGTGCTGGTTATCGGTTTTCTCAGCCTTCCCCTACATAAAGCAAAACATGCAAAAGAATTGTCTTCAACAGGGGATCGTCAGAGTTACTGCAGGTGGGCCGCCAAATCTTTGTGCGATAAGATTTTTGTTTTGTTACATTAATCACTTTGAACCCTATCATTCTTTTTCTGGGGACAACATTTGCTGAAAATAGTGGATGTACAAGCTCACAACTGCAACGTCCAAACCGCTTAAGTGGAGCTGCTCAGTGGTCAGAAGATCAGACTGTGGTTGTACCAGGCAGCTCCCAGATATGAATGTGTGAGACAAGAATCAGCTCTACAATTATATTTTTTAGTAGTAGGATCGGATGACCCAGACAATTCATGGGCTGCATTCAGTGGTTCCCAAATGCTGTGCCTACAGGATGTGTGTGGCTGCTCTAAACTATTTACATGGTGATAGAAATGAAAAGCAACAAGTACCACCATGTAGGACAATCCAGATGCTCACCTCTCTCATTGTGATGAAGTGTCTTTTCTCTGAAGATGGGTAAGCCTGGAGGATAAGTCTGGCCCTGTAGTGGATTTCTGCAATACAGAAAAAAATAGAACGTCACAATCACATAGATTTTGAAGTGTGCAATGTGGTTCATTAGAAAAGAGCTGTCACTACCTGGTACATCTTCAGCTATGGCATCTTGTCTTGCGTCGGTGAAGTGTTTTGCTTGGGAAGATTTTCCCACGCAATGGTTCCCCACTTAATCTCTCTCTCCGCTACAACATAAAAAGTAATCAAAATGTTAAGATTTGCTAGCCAAAAGTTAATTTTAACCAAATGTAGTTAATGACAGATTGATAATGCTCCCTGTAACATTTAGGTGTGCACCACACTTACTCCCTTAAGAATGGATATTTTTGGAGTACATCCTCCACGGGCATCCCTTTGATGGCATCTGCAGTAGAATATCCGCGCCATGCGATCTTTCACTGCAAGGATGTCTAGATGTGTCTTCTCTTAAATTCGTTTTGCAGAACGGTCACATATGGCCTCCACAGAAGTGGAATCCTCACCAACAGGCATTTCCTTTGGCAAAGGCATAGACAGATGCTGGATGAGCGGTGTACCCCCTGCTCCCAAGTATATACAAAGCAGTTTTGAAAAAGCCTTTTAAATGATAATGCTCCGATAGTGACCAAAGGTCAATTAATTGCATACACAAAGGTGGTTTGGATTACCCACAAATAAATAAACTGAACTGCATTCATCATTAGTCAGCGGAAAGATATATTTCTGCACAAACCTTTGAAATTGATTCGCTTTTTGAAGGAACGACAGAACAAGACTCCAACCACGTCAGTCCACAATCCATCGTTTCACCATCGACTTAATTCGTTGACACACACACACACACACACACACACACACACACACACACACACACACACACACACACACACACACACACACACACACACACACACAGAGAGAGAGAGGGAGACTATATTCACTCTATTATCACTAAGTCAGACATGTGCAAGCATACAACAGACATAAATGCACAGTAAAGTAATTAATGTTAATTTAATATGCCTCAAATTGCAAACATTGAATTTATTCACTTATTTAGTTCAAGCTCTTTAAACACGTCCACAGTCCACACATACAAATACATGTAAAAGGAAAATTGTCCAGGGAGTTCAGTACTTACATGTCAAATTGGACAAAGACAGGACACAGACAAGTCCCATACAGACAGACAAGCCCTGGACAGTCATTTAAAGACCTGGTGAGATGGGGAAAAAAAGTTTTTCACACTTATAGAGCTTATCCCTGGTCATAATAGGGTGAAATTACAGTAAAATAAATAAGAAAAATGTGCACATGTTGAAATAATTTAACAAAGCTTTCTCTTTCTCTCCATTGCCAAATTCCTGTACCCCTAGTGACAACATTGTACCTTTGTCCGAACCTCTAAAAAACATTTCTGTACCCCTATAGTGACAACATTGTACCTTTGTCCGTACCTCTAAAATAACATTTCTGTACCCCTAGTAACAACATTGTACCTTAATTGTCTGTACCTCTAAAATAACATTTCTGTACCCCTAGTGACAACATTGTACCTTAATTGTCTGTACATCTAAAATAACATTTCTGTACCCCTATAGTGACAACATTGTACCTTTGTCCGTACCTCTAAAATAACATTTCTGTACCCCTAGTAACAACATTGTACCTTAATTGTCTGTACCTCTAAAATAACATTTCTGTACCCCTAGTGACAACATTGTACCTTAATTGTCTGTACATCTAAAATAACATTTCTGTACCCCTAGTGACATCATTGTACCTTTGTACCTGGTCATAATAGGGTGAAATTACAGTAAAATAAATAAGAAAAATGTGCACATGTTGAAATAATTTAACAAAGCTTTCTCTTTCTCTCCATTGTCAAATCCCCCCCCCCCCCCCCCCCAGTCTCTCTCACACACACACACACACCAAAGAAAACTAGAACATGAAAACAACCCCAAAATAAAGTGGAATAATTTAAAAGGGCTAAATCGCTTTTATTCTTTCCCTCCTAACAAGGAAGTGATATGAATTATTTCCTAGCCATTTGAGATATTTACAGGCACTACACAATTAAACAAATGCCAATTGGGAGTATGCACACTTGATAAAGAATAATTACATTTTGGCACTTCTTCACCATTTCATACAAGAAGTTGTTCCTAAACATGAAACTGCTAAGTATTTTTATATGCAGTACAATGAAACTGAAACTACTTACCAGTAAATCTCTTTGAATCTTGTTCAGAAACTTCTATTCCAGTTCCTTGGTTGATAAACTTCTCTATAATGGAGGAAACTGTAAACTTGACAATAAAACACAAAAAGCTGGTGCTGCTGTCGAATAAGCCATATGTTTGAGTCTGCTCCATGCGTTCACTGCTGTTTACTTCACCCCACTACGACAAACTGCATGAAATGGCTTCTCTCCAATGTTGAAACATGTGTAGAGATGGTTCAGGGGTGAAGATGCACTGTTATTGGCCAGTAGACAATTTGAAAGCGCCCCCCTTTTTGAATTCAGCCAATCCCTGGCCCTATTGCTTCAGAGGCGGGATTTATATACCTGCTAAAGGTACAAATATGTACCTTAAGTGGCCAACAACGATTTTGTACCTTTAAAATTGGGCACAGGTACACAGTTGTATACCATAAGGACCATAAAAGTACCCTGTATGGTACTGTTCATATGCAAAGGGTACATTTATGACAAAAGGACCCCAAAGGGAACAAATAGGAACACCTTATTTTTCTGTGTGTAGCCTACTACCGACGTGATGCGGTCGCTACCGTTAAAAGTACTGTCTTCGGACATCCCCCTGGCCAGCCGGGGCGCCTGATGGAGGGAAAAGGAACTGGTCTCTATACTGCCTCCCCCTGGCCAGCCGAAGCCCCTGATGGAGGGGAAAGGAACTGGTCTCTATACTGCCTCCCCCTGGCCAGCCGAGGCCCCTGATGGAGGGGAAAGGAACTGGTCTCTATACTGCCTCCCCTTGGCCAGCCGAGGCCCCTGATGGAGGGGAAAGGAACTGGTCTCTATACTGCCTCCCCCTGGCCAGCCGGGGCCCCTGATGGAGGGGAAAGGAACTGGTCGGAATAGCGTGTTCCTTCCATGCGCTACGTCAGGCTGGGGAAACTCCCCCCTGTCAGGTGAAAAGAAGCAGCTTAGACTCTTCATGTATAGAAGGAAGCATTTTTTTTTTATCCTTTATTTACCCAGGGTAGTAGCTGAGCACAAGTGCTCATTTTCAGCAACGCCCTGCACATAGAGACACACAGACAGACAGACACACACATTAAAACCTGGGAGCTGACCAGTACAACCACAGTCTGATACTGTTGGCCACTAAGCAGCTCCACTGGAGCAGTTCAGTGCCTTGTTCAAGGGCACTTCAGCGGTGTTGGGTGAGTGATGACCAATCACTTCCCGACCCAGATTTTCCCGCAACCTTTCGGCAACAAGGGCGCTCCTCTGACCCTTAGGCCACCGCTGCCCCAAAAGAAGAATAGAAGGAAGGATGAGGTCAGTCCGCTACTCTCCCCAGGTTGGTAGAGGAAGTGTAGCGCCCATGATTACATTAGATAAATGACACTGGGTGAAAAAATGGGTTACAAAATCAAGGGACAAAATAAATATTACAAAAAATAAAAGTATGGTAGGCTACTACAGACGTGATGTGTTCGGTACCATTAG
The DNA here is from genome assembly GCF_951216825.1 of Electrona antarctica. Classification (NCBI taxonomy): domain Eukaryota; kingdom Metazoa; phylum Chordata; class Actinopteri; order Myctophiformes; family Myctophidae; genus Electrona; species Electrona antarctica. The sequence continues at coordinate 63,898,467 of NC_136807.1, forward strand.
AAGTACAGATTTCGGTACTCAAACCTATAATAAGGCGTGTCTGACAAACAACAAACAGCATCGGCGATCCGCCAGTCACAACACAACGGGTTGGTATTCAGCAGAGAGAGACGCTTGGTGGAAAAAAACCTTGTTTGGGAAACTGGGAGGTAATTATTACGCTCATACGCCCCGAAGCCCCATTTCACTGGAAATCAATAAGATCTGAGCAGAGCGGAGCGCGCTGTGGTAGTGTACTCAAAGCACGCTGAATTCACCAGAGCTGTCATAGATTGATTGGTGTGTGGAGAGAGAGAGAGAGAGAGAGAGAGAGAGAGAGAGAGAGAGAGAGAGAGAGAGAGAGAGAGAGAGAGAGAGAGAGAGAGAGACAGACAGACAGACAGACAGACAGACAGACAGACAGACAGACAGACAGACAGACAGACAGACAGACATGTGGAAACACCGGTCGGACACTTACAGTGCATTTACTTAACTACTGTACTCAAGTACAATGTGGAGGTATTTGTACTGTGCGTTACTGGAGTAATTCCAATTTCCAAAAATTCTACTCCACTAGTATCTCGGATCCAAATGCTTTTTTTTTGTGATCAAGTTTTTATTTTATTTTTTGTTAAAAGAAAAGGGGGTTTCCCCCACCCCAACCCTCCACCCCACCCCCCCACCCCACAGGTTGAACAGCGAAACCAAATGCTGTACTTTTACAACCACTGCATCCATTTTAAAACATTAGTTACTTTGTAGATTTAACCACGTCAGCCCTATATACATTTCGGCCATTTGAAAATAGCCGATCTACAAGCTCACGATGCTTTGTGCGATGTGATGTATTGTGAACTTGAAGATCTACTATTTTCAAAATATTATTAGCCATACATTTGAAAACTTGACATGGGACATTCTGCATACAGAGTACTTTTACATTTTGTACTTTAAAGGTGGCCTTACACTAGCCGATTTTTTTCAATCTGAAATCTGATAGCACCACACACTACAGGATAATCGGAGCGGGGCAGAGCAAATATCAAACATTCTTGATGTTGATCGGGCCGATCCCGATCGCGCTTTGAGCGGTCGGGCACCCCCCGAGCGTCAAAAATGCCCGATTATCGGCTAGTGTAAGGCCACCTTAACTCAAGTACACCCTGAATTTTTACTACGGCAGTATTGATACTTTTACATGAAGTAAAGAACTAAGTACTTTCCCCCACCACTGCAGGCTTGCACAGCAGGCGACAGCTTGTCGTTGCATTTTAGATAAACCCATCAAATAATTAACGGCGCCGTTCAGACAGACTTCATAGAATTATCTCCGCTCATTTCAACGCTAAAGGGCATTATCCCATTTAGACCTGACGTCGAAATTTAAAAAAATATTTCATGTCAAGGAGCCCAAAAATGATATGTAATTGGCCACCGACCCCCGTCTGAAAATATGTTGTTCCAGGGACCTCTCAGAAGCAAAGATTTGAGTTAAAAACGTTTGCTCTGAAAGAATAAGATGTGCATTTTTCAAAAATAGCAGACCTACAAGCTCGTAGCGCGGCACTCGGTGCCGCGCTATGAGCTTGTAGATCTGCTATTTTGCAATAGCTAAAGCATAGCATAATGCTTAAAAACACCAAAAGAGGTTCCCGCCCAGAATGGATTAAGGAATTCCATTTGTAATTCCGAGCAGATTATTTCATCAGTGAGGATTGTTCGCGTTGCAATTGATGTTCGGATAGATTATTTATAAATGATTCATCATGTCTTCCAAGTCTTTTGTCCTCCATCCATACCTATAGACACATTCAGAGACGGGTCTCACGGTCGCAGGCAACATATTTCCTGTAGGCGGAGACGACATATCTGCGGTGTAAACCTGCAGGACTTCTACTACATTGAATGGTAGCGTGCCATGACGGATGTTAGTCTGCTCAAACGTTACTCTTTTACCCGCTTTTTACTAACACTAACTTTACAAAGATGCCCAGAACATCGGGATGAACCTGTGTAGTTTATGGCTGCACCAGCAGTAGTGGCAACGTTCAGCTTTGGAGAGAAACGGAATGTCACAAAATACACCAGAGCCATAGAGTAATGGTTGAGACGAAGCAGTGAAAGGTCCTGAAAGATACATAACGCCAGTCTTACCCAATACCCAATCTTTCTGTTGTATGAACACATGGCTGCTGTACCAGACCTCAGCTGGTCCTGAAGGTTGTGTTTTTAGTGAGGTTTTGAAGGAGAGGAGAGGTGGAGCAACTCTGAGATGATTGGGGAGTTCATTCCAGAGGTTGGGGGCAGAAACAGAGAAGGCCCCCCAGGTGCGGTACTTGGTCTTAAAAGTTTGCCTTACGGGTTTGATTACGGGTTCGGGTGAGATAAATCTATCTATAAATGCACTAACCCAGGCGAAAAAGAAAAATATTTTTTCCATACTTAAGTACACTTTTTGCACAGAAAGTATGCTAAAGGTATACTTGTACTGCCTCGAATCATATTAATAGTACATAGTTTTTCCTATTCATATTTAGTACAATAGTAATTATTACATTGAGAATGCAGTGTATTTGTGTTATTAGTTGAATATTAGAATGTGTACTGGAGTTATGTTATGGGTCATTGTGTTTAGTGTTTTATTGTGGAATTATTTGGTGATTTATGTTGTGATTTGTTAGTAAAACCATGAATGCAAATGTCTGTTTGTTTGGTCAGTCTCTCCCCTTTTCCCATTCATATGTATAGTATCTGTTGGAAAGGCATGGTTGCTCCAACAAAGAGGCATGTGTGCAAATATGTGCAGATTTCATAAGTATATGTTATATATATATATATATATATATATATATATATATATATATATATATATATTGCTTACAATATATTTTGAGTATTAAATAAATTTGAAGTATACTATCAAATACTTTAAATTAATGTATTACATACTCAATGTATATTTGTAATACATTGATATTATACTTGAAACTAATAAAAGTATATAGTACATTGATAGTATATTTTAAGCACATTAGTTAAGCCTCTAAATGTTTTATAATAACTCCCTGTGCAGGTTTGTATTGAGATGCCCATATGATACCCACCACTGCCTCATGTACAAATCACTCAATAGGCCTATCTCACAGCCCGTTTTTCACGCCCACTTCCGGTAAATAGTGGTGACTTTAACATGAGCATTTACACGTTTTTTTCTCTGGAGAATCTAAGTACATTTTCTAATGTAAAAATGTGACAGACCAATATTATTATGAAGCAAACAATATGGTAAATCAGCTCGAACAGTCTATGGAGTGACGTCACGCTATCACCACTAACCCCGAAAGGGGGCGTATTAAGGGGGGGCGGGGAATTCTGTGAGATAGGCTTATCGGCTGCAGCCTAAATCAAGACGGCAACTACACTGGTTTCTCTTCATATATAAATGCATTTATTTTAGGTGCCCTGCTTACTTGAAGCAGTACCTGACTCAGTCTACCTCATCCTATCCAATAAGACATCTACAATACCCTTACTTTAAAATCCCCAAAATCTCCAATGTGGTTGGGCGGAGGTCTTTCTGCTACAAAGCCCCATTCGATTGGAACAACCTCCCTCTATCTCTTAGATCCATTTCATCATTTAGTAGCTTCAGGACCTCCTTACATTCACATCTAGACTCAACTTGCCTATGCTTCTAACTGTAACCAATTATGACACTGAAATATTTAGTAAATATACTGAAGCTATTTGTGTATATATGTATGTATCTGTATATCTGTTTGTATCTGTGTACTGCATGTTTTGTGTATTTGTGTACAGTATGCTTTTCTGTATTTTGTATGTTTATGGGTCCCTCTTGAAAATGAGATGATGCATCTCAAGGGGCTGTCCCTTAAATACAAATCTGAAATCTGAAAATCTGATCCACCGGAACTGAAGCCGCACCCACAGCTGTAGTTGTATGATAAAGGGGGAGGGGTTAGGGGAGGGGCTGATAGTGTGATGTCACTATATTACTGTTTATTTCATTGGCCCGTTTGACTGTCAAGGTTTCAGCCTCCAGGAAGAAACGCTAAATACAAAGTTAATACACCATTGCACATAAAAACTAAGTACTGTCACCTCATAGACACATGGAAAACTGGAAAAATAAAAAAATTGTGGCACTCCATCTTTAAAGAGATTGTGACATTAAAAACAAAGTTTTTATATTACATTTTTCTTAATTTGTTTTAGGTTTTCTGAGCTCAATTGCACCCAAACAAACTCAACTTTTAACATTCAGTAGATTTTCTGTGGCCTGGGGGTTCTGGCTCAAACAAGTGCTCTGATTTTCCTGCTGACTGTGATGTCACAGCCTGCAAATCCCATATGTCAATGGGATTTGCCAGCAGATGTCACTGTTTTCACTGTTTTGCCTGTTTTCATTGCAGCTAAAAAGGCTTCCAAACACCAGAGAAATTAACTCCAGACCACAGCAAATCCACTGAATGTTCAAAGTTCAGGTTTTTGGGGTGTAATTAAGGTCATAAAACCTAAAAGAAAAACGAAAAATAAATGAAAATGTAAAGTTCCTTTGAGTTACTCTCCACCAGTGGATCAGACACACCACAGGCAGGTTGTTAGGTATGGCTGAGGAGGAGAAGTTATGAATAATTGTGGTGGAATTTATGAATCATTTATGTAACCTCATGCAGCAAGCTGAAGCACAGAGAGAGAGAGAGAGAGAGGTTGTCAAAACAGTTGTACAGTTTCTGACAGTGAGTTGACTGGTGGCAACGCAAAGAAGACACACTTATTCCGTACGGGAGAGACATGTTGTATAAATATGTGCTGTACTCGTAAGTGTGTGCATTTCTGTTCTGCAGTGCTAGAGGGTTTTCGAAATGTCAGTCTGCGTGCGTGCGTGTGTGCATGCATGCATGGGTGTGCGTGCGCATGTGTGTGTGCCTCTGTGCCTGCATACAGTGTGGATAGAATGGTGTCTCGGAGCGCTGTGCGTTTGGTCGTGAGTCAGTCGTGACACCAGGGTTTACATGAAGAGTGACTGTGTGTGTGCATGCATGCGTGCGTGCGTGCGTGTGAACGCAGGCCCCCAATCTGTCAGTTTACATTGTAGAGTGACAGATTGGGGGCTGTTTCTTGTCACCTGTACCTGAACATGTCCATCAGGTGCTCTTTAGTCTAGCTGTGCTTTAATATCAGATCTCAGAATGAAACCACCTGTGGATCCTCCTCTTTATCTCACATCTCTCACAGAGAGGAGAGGAAGGAGTTAGATCTGCACTGAGGACACATGTATCCGCCATATAGAGGCAGGTATAACGGCATGAATTAAACATGCAGCGTACTCTGCACATTTAGTCGTCTTCGCTGTTATTCAGAGTTAAAAGGATCCCTGGCGTGCGTGCATGCGTGCGCGCGTGCGTGCATACTAAGCGGCTGCGGTCAAACTGTATAGATATTCCAGTGGGCTCCGTATTGAGGCAGAAGGTCCCGGTTGGTTTAATTAACCAACCGGGACCTGCGAGAGGATCATTGAATGACGTGAATAATGTCTCAATCAGCCTCTCCTTCATTGTGTTCCATTGTTCACATGTAGGTCATCTCCTCCCAACAGATAGCGTTCATACTGTATTGTACACTATAGATTTTGATTGACATCCAGTCAGTGGCAGCTCTACTGTAGCTCGCACGGCGCCCTTCTAGGCGAACGCCAGTCCGTTCTCCTGACCGCAAGCTATCCTTTTATTTAGACTGTTTGCTATCTACGTTATATAATATAGCTGATCTACAAGCTCACAACGGGTCGATGTATATTAGCTAGTTCCATCCATCTATCTTCAACCGCTTATCCGTAGTCGGGTCGCGGGGGCAACAGCTCCACCAGAGAGCTCCAGACTTTCCTCTCCAACAACATTGCAACATTAGTGACTTCCTCCTGGGGGATCCCGAGACATTCCAAGGCCAGTGTCTATCTGAGCGTCTAGCCAAGTACAACCACCCCATGTCACTCTGAGTGTCTAGCCAAGTACAACCACCCCATGTCACTGTGAGCGTCTAGCCAAGTACAACCACCCCATGTCACTGTGAGCGTCTGACCAATAACAACCACCCCATGTCACTGAGCGTCTAACCAAGTACAACCACCCCATGTCACTGTCTGAGCGTCTGACCAAGTACAACCACCCCATGTCACTGTGAGCGTCTAGCCAAGTACAACGACCCCATGTCACTCTCTGTGCATCTGACCAAGTACAACCACCCCATGTCACTGTGAGTGTCTAGCCAAGTACAACCACCCCATGTCACTGTGAGCGTCTAGCCAAGTACAACGACCCCATGTCACTCTCTGTGCATCTGACCAAGTACAACCACCCCATGTCACTGTGAGCGTCTGGCCAAGTACAACCACCCCATGTCACTGTGAGCGTCTAGCCAAGTACAACCACCCCATGTCACTGTGAGCGTCTAGCCAAGTACAACGACCCCATGTCACTCTCTGTGCATCTGACCAAGTACAACCACCCCATGTCACTGTGAGCGTCTAGCCAAGTACAACCACCCCATGTCACTGTGAGCGTCTAGCCAAGTACAACCACCCCATGTCACTGTGAGCGTCTGGCCAAGTACAACCACCCCATGTCACTGTGAGCTAAATGTTTTTAAATATTTTATTTAAAACATTAAAAAATAAATCTCTCTCATATTTATGCTAGTGTGCCAGTGATTACCCTCCCCTGTGCCAAAGCTGGCATCCGTGCCTAAGGAGATGGGGAGAGAGAGAGAGAGAGAGAGAGAGAGAGAGAGAGGGACGGTCGGACGGACGGTCGGACGGACGGACGGACGGACAGACAGACAGATTAATGGTGGTCGTAATGTGTTTATCACAGACTGCCGTAGTTATTCACAGAGACAATATGAGAACATAAGGTTTCCCTTGGTTGGATAAGATGGAGCATGACGGGCAGCCAGCATTTAGTATCTTAAAAGCATTTAGAATTTAGACACTACTCTTTAATATCCTGAACAAAGTGCAGTGTTTTGGTAATGGCATGAACCCTATAACAAATACTGTAAACCGTCTAGAGGTAGAGGCATAGAGTTCAAAGAAAACAAATTAATTATACAAAACAACTCGATACCAGTTATACATTAAACTTAGAATCTGCACATTCTGCAGTCTACCAATATGATGTAACTGCACAGACTGCCTGTAACTCTTGAACTGTAGCTTGTACGAGAACAATATATGAATATGCTGCATTCCTTGCATACATTCTGTACTGTAATTGACTTGTATTTTGTTCTTACGAAAAGTCCATATAGCTTACTCTACTGTATTATGCAACATCCACCCAGAATTCTAATAGACCATATTCACATGGTGGCCATCTTGCCAATACAGTTAATGGCAGGGTGGCAACTAGCCACAATTTCCCATTTGACAGTCCATACATCCAAACAGACAAAGTCCTATAATCGAATTGTATTTAACAACGTCAAACTCACCAACATTGCAGCTGTACAAAAAAGCTTGAATTATCCTCTTTCTATGTACAAAAAAGCTTGAATTATCCTCTTTCTATCTGCAAAGTGTTTGTTTCATAAAAATCACACCTGTGTGAAGTGAGGGGCGCTCTTATGATCATACGTCATCTCATTCTGGCCAATCACAATTTGCGTCCTCACTTGTCTGCAATGTTTGTATGTGTTTACAAACTTTTGTCTTCAATGTTTACATGTGTTTACACACACCCTCAAAGCTGGACATATGAGGGACTAGCGCCCCTCAAAGATCCCCCCTATAGTAGGGCAGTTTAGAGGCTCCAACAGCACCCAAGTGACATGTTTTCGTAACATGTTTTTAAGTTATGATTTTTTCTTGTTGCCCGGGTCAACTACTGTCCCATGGGGGGTATTTTTAACCCTTTCTTACACCTACCCCCAAAATTAACCATACTGATGGAGAGAACAGAAAATGCCATAACCTTTTTCTATATCAATTGGACCCAAGGAATTCATTAAAGTGGTTATTATTAAGATTCAAGCACATCGTGACTCAATTTCTGGACAAACACAGCCAAAATCAACCAGAAAACGTTCAAATCACATCTATACTTCTCTTTGTACAAAATGTTTTAGGTGTATTCTTTTTTACCACATGCTTTTTAGCAGAGTATTGGACTCGAGTCATTGACGACTGGCAACTCGACTTGGACTTAAGGGTAAAAACTTGAGACTCGACTCGACTTGAGACAAGCTAACTCGGACAACTTGTAGCATCCTCCTCTAGCTATAGTTGCATTTAGTCCACTCCGTGTTATTCTTTTGGAACGTGGAGGATTAAGGGTACATGTGTTTGGTCCGACGATTCATTGATCCGATACCCCTAACCCCTAACCTAACCATAACCGCAAGCACGGGAGCAGGCGCTAGTCCGAGGTGCGGACGCATATCGAACCAATGCTCCGTCGGACCATAGTATGCCTCCCGAGGATTAAGACCCCATGCCGGCAAAACAAATGCACGTGGAGTACTAGTAGGCAGCTAAATGTGTGCCTGATGGAAAATGACGTAATATTAAAATACTACAAAACAAACGTGCATGCACGTTAAGAGATTATTTTGTGCTTTAGGCCTGTAGGCACTGCTGCAGTAAATTAAGGTGTGTGCAATGAGTGTGTGCATGCATGCAGTTGCTACACAAAAATGACACAACTGTATAATATTTCTTGTTTTCCTTTCTGTTTCAGATATGCAGAGTATATGAGATGTAAGCAGCAGCCAGTCCCTGATCCCAGGCAGCCAGGAATTGGACAGTTTGCTGCTCTCTCTCACCCAGAATTTTACAGCCAGAATCATTCCAAACAGAGGGCCATGACTGACTCCATCATTATGGACCTAATAGTGGGATGCAACCTTCCCCTGACAGAAAATGAAAAGTTCTCTTTAGAATTGTCAAAATAATACTCATGTTGGAGTGACAGTTTATGCAAACATCTTGACAAAAAAATGAATCCCTTAAATGGATGGTTATTTATTTTAAGTTATGTTTGTAAGCACTGCTGTCTGTGTGCTGTTTAGTTTACAAAGCAGATTAAGCACCTTGTTTGCACTGATCATTTTGCCTTTGTAAAGGTAGCTACCTCGAATGTAAAAATAATAATAATGATACACTTGCAATTTAAATGTTGTTGCAAAATGTTCAAAATAAACTTTTGTGCCATTTCTTTAATGGAATGTAGCCTTTCCCATCTACCTAGGCCTAAATGATCAAACATGTAATGGATATGGTATAGCTTTTAAGCTTGATGCTGGTTTAATGCATGCAGAGTTGCAGACTAGTCTGCATGGTATTTTTGACATTGACTTTAGGAAGATAAGCTTCCTCCAAGATATACACCTGAGATATAATCTGTGACTTGACTTGACAACCTTGTGACTTACTCGACTTGACAACCTTGTGACTTGACTTGACTCGACTCGACAACCTTGTGACTTACTCAACTTGACTTGACAACCTTGTGACTCGACTTCACTTGACTACCTTGTGACTGGACTTGACTCGACTCGACAACCTTGTGACTCGACCCGACTTGACATAACCTTGTGACTCGACTTGACTTGCCCACAACAGAAAAACTTAAGACTTGCTTGAGACTTGGACCAAATTACTTGCTACTCGCTTAGGACTCGGATGGGAGGGACTCGTGCAATTGTCTGCTTTTTAGGACCCTTATGGTGTTTAGTTAAGATCTCTTCTTATTGCCCGGGTCAAATACTGTCACAAGGGGTTAATTTTATCACTTTCTTACACCTACCCCCAAAACTAACCATTTGATGGAGAGAACAGAAAATGCCATAACTTTTGATGGAAACAACATACAGAGACAAATTAACAATTGTTTCTATATAATTCGGACCCAAGGAATTCATTCAATTCGATATTATTAAGATTCAAGCACATCTTGACTTTATTTCTGGACAGAAAAAGCTAAAGAATTACCAGAAAATAATCACCTGAACAGGTGTACTGTATTTTCCCAATTAGGAGAAACACACAGGTGTATAAATGCTCTTAATTATGTCCTCATTTCACCCTCTCTTGTTGAGCTATCGACAGCATTGTTTGTAAGTGGGACCATTTCATTTTCTTATGTCAGGAGACTGTATTTGTCATATTGATAACCCCTCTCGGGTGTACCCATTACTCTTAACTAAAAACAAGCCATGAAGAAAAGTGTAAAGAGGAGAAATGATGAGACTAGTGACATATATCAACCAAGAGGAAAGAAGAAAAGTGATCAGACATCTGACTTGTCTGAATCCCCTCCCACTTGTATATTACATCTGATGATGATCGCTTTACATGTTTTTGTGCTTTGAAACGTGATCCCACAGAGCAACTGTCCTTGCTACCTCAACTTCACCTCAAAATTGGATCGACTGAAAGGCTCAAGTACTACTTCAGATGAGCCCTCTGCATCCAAGAAATATTCTCATCGGAAGGTAAAAACTACAAAAGCAACATAATTTCCAAAATAATGCATTTTTTGTGAAATGTATAAAATTAAAGTGCATGGAAAAACCCAGAGGACAACTAAATTCCACACATGGAAAAACAAAGTGCCAGCATGGAAGCGTATCGAGTCTGAATTAGGGGTGAAGATCTATATGCAAAAGAGGCTCAATACCATGAGACATGTCGAAGCAATTTCAACCTTGAATATTTCAACCATACCCGTAAGGTGTATGGTTGAAGTCTTCTTACCTTGGAAACCCAAGGTAAGAAGACTGCAGCACACAGTGCAGCTTACAATGTGGTCAGAAAATATGTAAAGGAGAACATTGTTGACAGTAATCAAGTAGTAAAGCTCAGCTTCCTGCTTCACCTACGGTATGTCCATGAGCTTGAGGAGCAACGGGTGCAGTACGTTAGTTAGACTAGTTATTGGTCCGAAAAACGACAACCCACCTCAAACCCTAACGTAACCATAACCGCAAGCACGGGAGCAGGCGCTAGTCCGAGATGCGTCCGCATGTCGAACTAATGCTCCGTCGAACCAAAGTATGCCTCCCGCACCCAACCCCAAATACAGATCTGAAAAACTCATGAGTCGGCTACAGAATGACCGAGACATTGCCAAAGCATTTTCGGGGGTCCCCGGCCAAAAACGTTGAGAACCCCTGAATTACACAACCAATCAGATAACCTGTTGCCTGAGGAGCTTGACAGGTTCCTCACCGTTGTCTTGACCATGATTCTGATTGTGAGAAGACCAAACGACTTGTGCTGTCAATAGGTCAGGACTTGCAGAGCAGTAACAAATGGTGATTGGAAACTCCCAAAACACATTCTTTGACCACCATTCTGTGGAGACTAGGCCACTGTGAGTCATATGATTTTGGGTTGGAGCTGGAGACTGCCATGGCACACCCTCTATCATCTCAGGGTGCAGGAACTCCTGAGGCAGTCTGAGGAAGCTACAGCTGCGGTCAGTCAGAACTACACGATCAACACCTTTGATCTGGGTGTGTGCATGAAGGCCCTGCCGATTGTCTGGAAGTTCCCAGAGAAGTACAAGAGCCACCTATAGTCCTCCTAGGGCAGTTCCACACTGCCATGAACTATCTGGGCAAGGTCACGAATCATAAGTGTCGTGGTTCAGGCTATGCTGAGATCCTCCTCGAGGCTCAGCTGGTCACAAGTGGCTGCCTGAAGAGTGTGCTAAATGGAAAGGCATGAACGCCAAGGCCCTCTTCTGCTTCAAGACAGTCTGTGAAGCATTGGAGCGCCTGCTGCTAGATCGCTTCACCGAGGAGGTGGATGTCCAGCTCACACCTGAGGCTCTGCTCAATGTCATCCAGTCGTGTGACCGACAGAACCTCAACCATGCTCTTCAGGATGACCCTACTCTCAATATCATCAGACGTATGCCAAATGTATGTATTATATGAAATATATAAAGTATTTTTTATTGATAATATGATATATAGAATAGAATACATTATAGAGCATATACATGTTTATAAATATATATGACTTACACTATTATATTATTTAATGTGTGTGTGTGCTTACGCACAGGGTGTGTGACGCGTCAGTGCAGTAATACTGTGTAGAAGTGCTTGTAGTTAGTGCATGTTGCATGCTGCTCCTGCTTGCTACTCTCTGCTTTCAGCTACTGCCGCCGGCTAGCCCTCCATGCGGGGGGCGAAAAGAGGAGCCGAGTGCGTGAGCCTCCTCCTGCCGGTACACAGCCTCTCCATCACCAAGACTCCTGCAGTGCCTCCTCGTGGCCACACACGGATACGTGTCCTTGCGGACACTAAACTAAAATGTAGGGGATCTCGGAGCAGCAGTGGGCCCCAGAGGTGAGGTGCGCAGGCCCATCGGTGTGTGGACACGCCCTGGCGCCTTGCCAACCACTGCCCCAGTTATGGGTAAATAGCATGGGCAGGTGGGGCTCATAGCCATGGAAGGCAGCCTACCTAGGAGAAGGACACTCCGAACTAAAACCAGGACTGTGAGGAGTTGCGCCCCACAGTCCTTACATAGCATTGTAAAGTCAACCATGGAAAGTCTAGTCATTTCAAAACCTATACTTCCAGCGGCGGGAGTCCGCAGGAGCTTGGCAGCGGACCGTAGTGCTGGTTCTCCTCCGGGGGGACAACATGACGACTGGACCTTAAACCCGCAAGGGAGGGTTCAGTCCGAAAACAGCACACAGTCTAATGCAATGTTGCGTTGCAGGAAACCATTTATAATGGGAACCTTCAATGCATGCACAGTCAGAGAAGATGGGCGTCAGTCGAGGAAGCGGAGAAGTTTTACAGGGACCTAGCAACGGCAGTCCGAAGCGTCCCGGCACACAACTTTCTTGCGATTCTGGGGGACTTTAACGCGAGACTCGGCCGAAAGGACGCGACATACACTTACCATGAGGACACAAACCGGAATGGAGCATACCTTGCCACACTACTCCTGGAACAATAACTACTGGCTGTAAACACCATGTTCAGGAAAAGAATGGGCAAAAGATGGACCTTCCAGGATCGGCCTACTGGTATGAGACGTCAACTAGACTACATACTAGTGAGACGAAATTGGAGGAATTCCATCTTGAACGCGGAACCTTACAACACCTTCAACTCTGTGGGTTCTGACCACCGGGTGGTATCCATGAGAGTGAGGTTGAGTCTAAGGATCCCAAAACCGAGCCCCATGGTACGCCATGACTGGAGGACATTCTCCACAAACCCTGAACTACAAGCCAGATACACAGCAGAGTTCAAGGACCTCGTTCACATACAGGATGTGAGGGAGGAACCGGGCACAGGGTACACGAAGTTCATGGAAGCACACAAGGCTGCAACAGCGAGGTGTGTACCGGTGATGCAGAGGACCAGAGGCCCCACAAGATCGAAACATCCGGATGTCATCGCAGCACGTCGAAGAGTAGAGGAAGCACGTCGAGCATGCGATCAAGAACCGTCCGCAGAACAACGCGAGACACTGAAGGAGGCAAAGCGACTTCTCTTCGCCGAGTACGATAACATCAAGGGTGAGGAGCTGATGCAAAAAGTCTGCAGGGTGGAAGCTGCTCATGGGGAATTCCAGTACAGCGAGTCATGGAGGGTGATCAATGAGATGTGTGGAAGGAAGAGACCGAAAGAGGGACAGGTGGCAGGAAACAGCCCAGAAGAGAGAGTGACCACCTGGTTAGCTCACTTCAGGAACCTCCTCGGCACACACCAGACAGTGGAGGATGCTGAGAAGGAAATGCCTGCAGTCCTAGAGGATCTCAACATGGATGACGGCCCTTTCACAGCAGGAGAGTTTGCCACGGTCAAAGCCTCCCTAAGGCAGGGGAAAAGTGCTGGACCTGACGGCATTCCACCTGAGGTAATCAAGAACTGCAATCTTGATGAAGTCATCTTGGAGATCTGCAACCAGGCTCTATTGGGAGACACCATGCCAGAAATATGGTCTCTCTCTCACATCATCCCAGTACCAAAATCTGGAGATCTGTCAAAACCTGACAATTACCGTGGTATCAGCCTGACCTGTATCATAGCAAAAATGTTCAATCGCATGATACTGAACAGGTTAAGGAGCGCAATCGACCCCCACCTCAGGGAAAACCAAAACGGATTCCGAGAGGGGAGAACCACCTTAGCCCAGATCCTTGCGTTACGGAGGATCATTGAAGAGGTAAAGAGGAACAACCTAGCAGCAGTGCTATGCTTCATTGACTTCAGGAAGGCCTTCGACTCAATCCATAGAGGAATGATGATGAGAATACTCAAGGCCTACAATGTTCCTCCGAACCTGCTCCGAGCCATTGATACCATGTACACGGGAACGAAAGCCTGAGTGACAACGCTGGATGGTAACAGCGAGGAATTCAGCATCCAAACCGGAGTGATGCAGGGAGACACCCTAGCCCACTTTCTTTTTATAATAGTATTGGACTATGCTCTGAGACAAGCTATTAATGGAAGGGAGACAGAGCTCGGCTTCACTATCGCACCCAGAAGGTCTACGAGACACCCTGCAGAAACCCTCACAGACCTGGACTACGCTGATGACATCTGCCTGCTATCTGACAACGTAAGGCAGGCACAGGCTCTCCTGACCAGTGTGGAGATGGAGTGCGCCAAAGTTGGCCTCAGGCTAAATGCAAAGAAGACTGAGGTCATAACCTACTGTATAACATCCCCCAAGGACATCTGCCCCTAACAACAATAGAAGCTACTGTCCTAAAGGAGGTCAGTGACTTCAAATACCTGGGCGCATGGGTCGGCTCCACAGAGAAGGACCTTAAAGTGAGGAAGGCACATGCCTGGCGAGCTCTTAATGGCATGACCAGTGTGTGGAAATCCAACCTCCCTCGACATATCAAGATCAGTTTCTTCTCTGCTACCGTGGAGTCTGTTCTCCTCTATGGCTGTGAATGCTGGACACTAACACAAGCCCTACAGAAATCCCTGGATGGGTGCTACACCAGAATGTTACGTCTGGTACTTAACACCAACAGGGACGAGCACATCACCAACAAGCGTCTGTACGGGGCATTACCAAGTGTAACAGAGAAGATAGCAGTAAGGAGGATGAGACTAGCTGGCCACTGCCACCGACACCAAGAACTCCCGGCCAAAAAGCTTGTACTGTGGGAACCGACACACGGGCATCGATCGAGAGGACGTCCCACACCTACCTACGTGGACGTACTAAAGAAAGATACTGGCGCGGAAAGCACAAAGGAGCTGGCCAGATGTATGGAGAACCGAGATGACTAGAAACGCCGATGGAAGGCTCGTCTGAGGACGACGTAGAGAGATGTACTTAATTTCTCTGTTGTGAATTATTTTATTTAGTTTATACCATGTTGGTATATATGTACTGACGTCAAGCGATGACGCTGAAATAAGTTATAAAGGGGTAGGGTTATATACGTTTTTTACTTCTCCCTACTTTCCGAACATATAAAAGTAAAAAAAAAAAAGAAAAATAATTATAGTTGCGGCCAGTGAGGCTTGTTTTTTTTTTGTTTTTTTTTAATATTATTTTATTTGTTTCTATATTGCACTTATTTTAATTCTTTGACTTTTTTGTCTAATTTTATCATGTTCGGAATAAAGTTTTTCATTCATTCATTCATTCACATGAGGCATACCAAGACAAAGTTCGCAAAGGTCATCTTGGTAAATGTTCTGATCTTTTGGAGGCCTAAACCCAATGACGAGGATCAGGGGTGGCAGTAGACAGAAGGAGGGATTTTGGAGCCTATCTGGTAAAACTGAGGGAAGACTGGAGACGGGTGATGAGGATGGAGTGGATGATGGTGTCGAAGGCGGCGCTGAGGTTGAGGTGATGGCAGCAAGCTTGAGAGCAGGGGGGACGTGGCCAGTGGACAGGGAGGTGTTTATTATAGTGGTGATGAGTGGAAAGAGAACAAGGTTATGGAGGAGAGGTTGTGCAGTTATTTCAGTAAAGGAAGTGAGTGGTTGGCTGGGGAAAAGAGGGGAGGCAGGTTCAAAATCAGGTGTGGAGGTGGGAGAGGCAGCCAGTTCAGTGTGTATGGCGTCAACCTTTGACTGAAAATATGACAGAAATATTTGACATTTGCTGGAGGTGAATGAGGTGGTGATGGTATCCATGGGCTTAAGGAGTTTGTTGATGGTGGAGAAAAGTTACTTTGGATTATTGCTGCCAGATTGAATGATAGATGAGTAGTGGGAGGTACGTGCGCTATTGAGGGCGTTTTTGTATTGTTCCTGATGTAGTATGTAAACCTGGGAGTGAACAGTGAGACCTGTTTTCTTAACAAGCCGTTCCAGTTGGCGAGGATCAGGGGTGGCAGAAGACAGAGGCCCTGTTTTTTGATTTGGTGGAGATGATCGGTATACCAGGGGGCAGAATGGGTGTAGGTGTTGGTGTTGGTGTAGGTGTTGGTTTTTGTGGGGGCAAGTTGATTAAAGCAGGTGGAGAGTGCATTGTTTTAATTGACCAGTTCAGTTGGGGGGGTGTTCGAGGTGGGGTCAGATATTGTGTCGAACAGTAAGGAGGAGAGATGGATGACACTGATCATTGAAATTGTGTTTTGACCATTTCAGGCATAATACAATTTTCTTAAGTTAGGCCAAAAATATATGTATTTGGAAGTTTTTCACCAAAAAGAATGGTTGACATTTTCACCATTCGCAGACATCGACTCAAAATATTGCCAAATGAACCCCATGGGACATTAACACTCCGAACGCCCAGGACGAAGTTCTTTGTCCTTTCTATTAGTAACGCCCGACGCTCAGGAAGAAGTATTGTCCAAAAGACGAAGTTTACGAGAACAGATCGCATGGCTGTATAGCCCAGGCGCGCCTCCTGGGCTCTCCTCGGTGACGCACAAGAGTGAGACGTCATCGAAAAACTCCCTCCTCTGTTTAGCTGATGAAAACGAAAATCTTAAAACGTTCATAACTCGCGATCTAAATCATCCCGTCTTTTTCTGAAAAAAGATACTGTGTTAGACGGCGCTCCGTGGTCCAGTCGCTAGTCTCGATAGATTTATTCTTGTCTCCCGTTGTTGTCGATCGACTCTAGAGTGCTGTGGCTATTGTTAGCTGCTACACAACATCATGAACTTCCGCCGGTCCGTCCGGAAAAGGCGTCCGTGTTTATAAATCGACTGGGCGCATGAATGTAATTCCGGTATGGCATGGAAAGGAGAGGAGGGCATTTGCATTTCTTTCACCATGTAGTAAATGCTGCATTCGTGGTCTGGAGAGGCAGTTGTTTCGGGTAAAATGGGCTATGAACTATTTTCTTTCAATACTGTACATAAGGTTGCAGGTGATTATTTGATGTTTGGAAGCGCTCGCTTCCAGTAACATCCTGCTGCCTCCTGCATTACAGTATGTGCAAATTCTAAACGGTGGTATCAATTGCAAGCAGTAGCCTAGTTTTGCACGAAAATCACTCCTTCGGCTAAAAACAGCCATAGACATTTGGACAAGTGACTATATGGCCGAATTTAGCCCAAGGAGTGTTTTTCATGTAAAACGAATGCTTGGAATGGATTCAGAATCACATTAGTAGATGTTTAATTCAACTGGGAGTGTAAAATGAATCACAATGACATTTTTGCCCTAATAGGATGTTAATGATACCCCAACGTTCAACCCCTGAATTTACCATGATCCAAAATCTATATAATAATCGATTTTTAATGTTATTTGGATGACCCTAAGGATACAATAGCAATGTCTTTGGGTAACCCCCTTTTGTTGCTTAGATCAGGGGTTCTCAACCTGTGGGCCGCGACCCTCCGGGGGTCCCCAGCCAAAAATGCCGAGAACCTCTGGCTTAGATTGACTGGCCTAAATGTCTCAGCTGTGAATTATGGGCGTGTTTCGTCCATACCAGCTCAGTGTGCGGTGCAGCTTCAGCAGCTCTGTGAATGGTCAGCCACGGTATAATCCCTAGGGGAGATACAGCTTCCTTCATCCTGTATACATCAAATGCCCCTTTGTAGCATCCTGCTGAATAATGCTACAGAAAGGCCTTTTAATGTTCCTGCTGTGTATTCTAGTCTTGGCACCCTATATACTCAACATATACACACAGTAGGCTATAACCCCAAGGGATGATATCAGGCATAATGAGGCACATGATGTCCTCCTTTAGCTTTGCATGTCCTCACACACATGCATGCACACACACACACACACACACAAACACACACACACACACACACACACACACACACACACACACACACACACACACACACACACACACACACACACACACACACACGCGTGTCCTCATTTCATGTCATGTCTTCAGATCATGGCTCCATAAAGCACATAGTATATCCTCTGGTTAAGGCTGCAAGTAGCCTATATCTCACAGACTCAGTCAAATTAAAATAAAAAATATTTTAATTGTGTGTGTGTGTGTGTGTGTGTGTGTGTGTGTGTGTGTGTGTGTGTGTGTGTGTGTGTGTGTGTGTGTGTGTGTGTGTGTATACATTACAAGCACAAACTCAATACAAAGACTGTTAAAACACTCGCCCAGGACAAAGTATTGTCCAAAAGACGAAGTTCATTGATATGAGAACGGATCGCATGGCTCCATAGCCCAGGAACTCCCTCTCCTGTTTAGCTGATGAAAACGAAAATCTTAAAACGTTCATAACTCACGATCTAAATCATCCCGTCTAATTATGAAAAATATCCTGTGTTAGACGGCCCTCCGCTGTCCAGTCGCTAGTCGCGATAGATTTATTCTTACCTCCCGTTGTTGTCGATCGACTCTAGAGTGGTGTGGCTATTGTTAGCTGCTACACACAAATTCACAACAACATCCGGTCAGTCCGGAAAAGGGGTCCGTGTTTATAAATCGAATGGGCACTATAATGTAATGGATTAAATTACCCCGGGCAATTAAAGTGTTAACTGTGAGTGGACGACCCAATTAAGCATTACACTTGTTTACACCTTGTTCAATTCATCAAAAACATTTAGAGACGTACAAATAGACACTTCTATATAGTCAAAAAAGAACAGAACAGGAATTCATCATAAAGGAGGTAAAAAGGGAAAAGAAACATCTACAGTGAGGGGAAAAAGGGGTGGGCGGTGGGGGGGGATTCAGATTTTACGGGGGCCAGTTTCGAATTGCAGCCATCCGTAGGTGCCCTTTGAGAGCGGTTTTGAAGGAGTCAAGGGATTTTCATGTCTTAATGACTGTTGGTAGGACGTTCCACATTTTGGTGGCATAGGAGCGAAAATAATTTAGTCCCTTGTTTGTGCCGAATCTGGGTTGTACATGGTTCGTTACACTTCCTCTGGTGTGTGTGTGTGTGTGTGTGTGTGCGTGTGCGTGTGCGTGTGTGCGTGCGCGTGTGTGAGATCAATCTCACTTCTTCACGCCAGCCTCCTTGCGCTCTGCTCAGCTGCAACGAGAGAGAGAGAGAGAGAGATAGAGAGAGAGAGAGAGAGAGAGAGCAGTAGCAGAGCAGTGTCTCTAGCCCAGCCACTCAGACTCAGCTGTGTGAGCACAGAGGCGGATGGAACAGAACAGAACAGAACAGTGAGTGAAACCAGCGTGTTCTGCCAGAAAGCTGTCTTTATATTTCATATTATTATTAATAATATTAATAATAATAATAAACTCACCGCTCTGGAACGCTTCCTCCGTCAGGAGACATCAGGATTATAGGAGCATCTTTTGGGCTTTAAAACTACTTGGATGTTATTTACAGAAACAACGCCTTGTCTTTCTGTGAGGAATAATAATCAGCAGCACGGAGGAACACACACACACGCGCGCACGCACACACGCACGCATGCACGCATGCACGCACGCACGCACGCGCCCACACACACAAGTGGCTGGAGAGAAGCTGTGTTTGTGTTGGATGGACACTTTACATTAATATCGGTAAGTTGTCACAAAGGGTCCATTTGGTTACGTTCACACTAGACCTAATTATCATAGTGTTTATTGTAGCCCAGATATTTGAGCAGATATGGCACATTTTTTGGCTGCTGCGTTTTATTTGGTTCACTTCTGTTTTCAATGTATTTAATGAAATGAGCAGGACGTGTTGTTGTCCTGCTTTTGATGCTAAATAACGAGGCAACAGTTAATTGTTGTTAATTATAGGCTATAATTAGGCCACCGTTAAGAGCCGCGTTGGTTTTGTGTTTAAATAATTTAAGCAACATTTTCAGTGATGTTGTTGACACGCACGCACGCACGCACGCACGCACGCACGCACGCACGCACGCACGCACGCACGCACGCACGCACGCACGCACGCACGCACGCACGCACGCACGCACACACACACACACACACACACACACACACACACACACACACACTCTTTCCGCGTACATGTGGTTAATATGAATGACAACACTGTGTAACGGTCACACAGACTGATGTTCAACAGGTTTCTGGGTCGCTGCTAGTCGAGTCGGTACTGCTGGAGCTACTGGTGGCGGCGGTGCGTAAAATTTTGGTTTCATTTTACGCTCTCAATTGAATTAAAGATCTACTAATTAGGTTGCCGTTTGGTTTCATTTTACGTTCCCAGTTGAATTAAACATCTACTAATAAGGGTCCATTTGGTTTAATTTTACACTCTAGAGAGATATAATAAAATAGGGTCCATTTGGTTTCATTTTACACTAGAGTTAAAGATCTAATAAGGGTCCATTTGGTTTCATTTTACACTAGAGTTAAAGATCTAATAAGGGTCCATTTGGTTTCATTTTAAACTAGAGTTAAAGATCTAATAACTATAAGGGTCCATTTGGATTCATTTTACACTAGAGTTAAAGATCTAATAAGGGTCCATTTGGTTACTGCAACTCTCCATATCATTTAGCTGATGGGGACCACCTGGAACCCCCTTAAGGACCACTGTTCTGAACCCTTTGCCACGTGGGGCTAATTTGCATCATTTTTTTCCTCCCAAAGTCAATATAAAAAATCTAATAAAATGCTCCACATCCATTTCCCTTTAACACAATGAGCGCCGGGATTTCTTTCAAAATAGGAGCTTGTGGTGCTGGGCAGATATGGCAGCTTTTACTCTGAAAGTTCAGAAACCAGTGACATTATCGATGGGGAATCCAAGCTAATAGAAACTGCATGCTTTCTATTTCTGAAAATGGTGAAAATGGATGCCATCGTTCTCACGATAATACAAATCTATGTTTAAAGAAAATCGGCCTAACGATGATGTCACTGGTGGATGGTTTTCTGAGCTGTCCACAGCCCTCCTATGAGACACAGACTGGTTTCTGAACTGCCCACAGCCCTCCTATGAGCGTGTGTGTGTGTGTGTGTGTGTGTGTGTGTGTGTGTGTGTGTGTGTGTGTGTGTGTGTGTGTGTGTGTGTGTGTGTGTGTGTGCGTGCGTGCGTGCGTGCGTGCGTGCGTGCGTGCGTGCACGCGTGTGTGTGAGATCAATCGTCACTTCTTCACGCCAGCCTCCTTGTGCTCTGCTCAGCTGCAACAAGGAGAGAGAGAGCGAGAGCGAGAGCGAGAGAGAGAGAGAGAGAGAGAGAGAGAGAGTAGCAGAGCAGTCTCCCTCGCCCAGCCACTCAGACTCAGCTGTGAGAGCACAGAGGCGGATGGAACAGAACAGAACAGTGAGAGAAACCAGCGTGTTGTGGCAGAGAGCTGTCTTTATATTTCATAATATTAATAATAATATTAACCACTCACCGCTCTGGATCGCTTCCTCCGTCAGGAGACATCAGGATTATAGGAGCATCTTTTGGGGTTTAAAACTTGGATGTTATTTACAGAAACAACGCCTTGTCTTTCTGAGAGGGATAATAATCAGCACCACGGAGGAACACACACACACACTCGCGCGCACGCACGTGCATACACACACAAGTGGCCGGAGAGAAGCTGTGTTTGTGTTGATGGACACTTTACATTAATATCGGTAAGTTGTCACATAAAATATCTAAGGGTCCATTTGGTTACGTTCACACTAGACCTAATTATAATGTTTATTGTAGCCCAGATATTTGAGCAGATATGGACAAATGTTTTGGCTGCTGCGTTTTATTTGGTTTTTACACTTCTGTTTGCAATGTATTTAATTAAATGACCAGGACATGATGTTGTTGTCCTCCTGCTTTTGATGCTAATTAATTAACGAGGCCACAGTTAATTGTTGTTAATTATAGGTTATAATTAGGCTATACCGTTAAGAGCGTTTGTTTTGTGCTTAAATAATTTAAGCAACATTTTCAGTGATGTTGTTGTTGACACACACACACACACACACACACACACACACACACACACACACACACACACACACACACACACACACACACACACGCCGCGTACATGTGGTGAGTATAACGCTGTGTGCTGTAACGGCAGACAGAATGATGCTCAACAGGTTTCTGGGTCGCTATAGTCGGTACTGCTTGAGCTACTGGTGGCGGCGGAGCGTAAAATGAAACCAAATTGACCCGCATGGGTCCATTTGGTTTCATTTTACGCTCTCCCAATTGAATTAAAGATGTACTAATTAGGGTGCCGTTTGGTTTCATTTTACGCTCTCAGTTGAATTAAACATCTACTAATAAGGGTCCATTTGGTTTCATTTTACACTCTAGAGAGATCTAATAAAATAGGGTCCATTTGGTTTCATTTTACACTAGTCAAAATTCTACAACTCCATAATTTAGCTGGGGACCACCTGGAACCCCCTCATGGACCACTGTGGGTCCCAGGACCACTGGTTGGTTGAGAACCCTTTGCCACGTGGGGAAAATTTACATATTTTTCCCCCCCAAAGTAACAAATAAAATGAAATGCTCCACACCCCCATTTCCCTATAAAGGACCACTTCACCACTTTTCAACCACTTTTCAACCTATCTTCATATAATTGGTCCTCACTTATGTTCATGATAAAATCTACATATGAGTGTCTCATAGGAGGGCTGTGGGCAGTTCAGAAACCAGTATGTGTCTCATAGGAGGACTGTGGGCAGTTTAGAAACCAGTCTGTCTCATAGGAGGGCTGTGGGCAGTTCAGAAACCAGTCTGTGTCTCATAGGAGGGCTGTGGGCAGTTCAGAAACCAGTCTGTGTCTCATAGGAGGGCTGTGGGCAGTTCAGAAACCAGTCTGTGTCTCATAGGAGGGCTGTGGGCAGTTCAGAAACCAGTCTGTGTCTCATTGGAGGGCTCTCATAGGAGGGCTGTGGGCAGTTCAGAAACCAGTATGTGTCTCATAGGAGGGCTGTGGACAGTTCAGAAACCAGTGTCTCAGGAGCTGTGGGCAGTTCAGAAACCAGTCTGTGTCTCATAGGAGGGCTGTGGGCAGTTCAGAAACCAGTCTGTGTCTCATAGGAGGGCTGTGGGCAGTTCAGAAACCAGTATGTGTCTCATAGGAGGGCTGTGGACAGTTCATAAATCAGTGTCTCAGGAGGGCTGTGAACAGTTCAGAAACCAGTCTGTGTCTCATAGGAGGGCTGTGGGCAGTTCAGAAACCAGTCTGTGTCTCATAGGAGGGCTGTAGGCAGTTCAGAAATCAGTCTGTGTGGGCTGTGGGCAGTTCAGAAACCAGTCTGTGTCGGGCTGTGTGCAGTTCAGAAACCAGTCTGTGTCTCATAGGAGGGCTGTGGGCAGTTCAGAAACCCATCCACCAGTGATATCATCGATGTTAATAGAAACAGCATGCTTTCTATTTCTGAAAAGTTGCAATGCGATAGTGGAAGCCATAATTCTCACGATAATACAAATCTATGTTTAAAGAAAAACGGCCTAACAATGATGTCACTGGTGGACAGTTTTCTGAACCGCCCACAGCCCTCCTATGAGACACAGACAGAGTAGGAAAAAAATGGTGCTATTTTACTTTTTTGAGCGGATTGTTTCCGGGTCATGAGTAAAAGCGACCATGTCTTTCCGGCACCTCAGAGCTCCTATTTTGAAGGACTTCCGGCACTGATTGTGTTAATACCCTGATTCTATGCTAGTGTGACTGGCACAGGTCTCTAGACGCCACAGAGAGCCATGTTGTAACTCAATACAGGGCTTTCTGAGAAGCATTGCCTTTTAACTAGGCTAATTAAATTAATTAAGGACATTAGGCTTAATTCATCCCCTCTCTGTGAGGAGATGCAAAGTATTATTAAAAATAAGAAAATGCTCCACATTCTTACAAATGTGAGGGACTCCAATGTGAGGACCATATTTAAAAATCATCTCTCTCTCTCTCTCTATCTCTCTCTCTCTCTCTCTCTCTCTCTCTCGCGCTCTCTCTCTCGTATGCCAGCGTGTCAGTGGCCACTCTCCTTTGTGCCAATGCTGGCCCCGGTGATAATGATACAGAGTTGAGTATGATGAATACCGATTGATTGATTGATTGATTGATTGATTGATTGATTGATTGATTGATTGATTGATTGATTGATTGATTCTTTATTTAAGTGCCATGCTTCCGAAGAAGCCCAGCCCATATGGACTTACAGGACACTTTTTACAGTTTACATAAACAATGACATTATGACAATAAACCGACATGACAGTTTGCAAACAAAGTATATGAATACCAATGATAAGTACTACCAATTCAGGATATTGTTTACAAATTCATTACATTGTTTCTGTACTTTGGTGTTTAAACTTTAGCATTCCTTCTTCATCTAGTGTAAACTATCCTCTCTCTCAATCCAATGCAATTTAAATAAAGGTGAAGTAAAACTAGAATGCACTAAATCGCTACAGAGTTCTCCTGATACCAGGTTGCCTAGCCCTGCACTCGATTACAGAGCATTGTAACTCAATACAGCCAGGGGTTTCTGAGAAGAGTATCTTTTCAGGGTAATTAATTAATTTCTTGACTAATTCATTAAGGAAATCCCTCCCTAGCTGTGATATAAGACACAAGTTCAGCCTGTGTCACTCACCTCATAGCCTGGAAGGAAAGAAGCAGACACTGTGAACACATCAATTCTACATGAGTGATTGTTATTTCATCTTCATTTGCATTAACAGTGGTTTTCATGTCATCTATTATATATTGGACTTCTATAGAGCGCCAAAGTCCTGACGTCACTCGCTCATCCCATGGTTCTGCCTGGTTCACGGAAGTAATTTCTCTATGGAGAATAACATGGGCTCGATCTTAAAATCGTTTCATATAAGCATTGTGGTCCAAAAATAAACAGCTGTCTCTATGTTGTTGTCAGGGAGGTGTCTCTGTATCGTTTGCGACCGTCAGTCACTCATATATGATACAGTCTGTTTCTAGTGAAAATGTAACTAATTCAGCAGCAGTAATCAATCAATCAATCAATCAATCAATCAATCAATCAATCAATCAATATTGTTGGCTTATAGCTGTGGTTCTCAACCAGCGGTCCACCAGTGGGTGGGGGGGGGGGGGAGTTCCAGGTGGTCCTCCCCCAGATAAATGATGATGGAGAGTTGGTAACCAAATGGACCCTTATCAGTGATGCAAATAGCCTGCATCCTTTTAGACTGACTAAATGGAGAGAGGACACAATCATGTCACCCTCCTGGGATGCAATACTGTACTCAGTACTGTACTCTAACGTCGTTGAAGTGGGACTCATACAATGTCCCCGGGACCCATCTAAAAGACCTCCTGGAACCCATCCATCCATCCATCCATCCTCAACCGCTTATCCGTAGTCGGGTCGCGGGGGCAACAGCTCCACCAGAGAGCTTCCTCCTGGGCCTGTTTGACCATTACATTGAAAACCTATTTACATCAATGCCTTATTCCTACATCTTTCTCTCTTGACAGTGTCAAATGAAACTGCGTTAAATTATTGTTAAACATCTGCATTACTTAATTTACAAGTCAACACAATTAGAGAATGTAGAAGAATTGTAATTTTTATCAACGTTTGCTTGTTATCTCTCCTAATGGTAGCAACATCAATACAGCATGAAATTGTGGACAAAATCGTATCCAACGATAACAATATATTCTTTGGTTTTGCGTCTGAGAGGCTAAATCTCATCAAATGGTGGTCCGTGGGTCAAATGGGTCTGAGAGGCTAAATGTCATAATGGTGGTCCTTGGCTCAAATGCTGAATAAATAATGGACCTTGATATGAAAAAGTTTGAAAACCTATTGTCTTCATTGTCACTGTCAGGATATAGAAGACATTTGTAGAATCGTCCTCAGGTCGAAATGGGATAAACCTCTCTCTCTCTCTCTTGCTAAAATCGGTGAACCGATTTTCCCACAGACGTTTCAGAAACTATTCATTTAAAGATCTGTAAGCCTCGGACAACGCCAACAGCCGATTTGACAAATCATGACCATAAACAATTTATTTTGGGCCGAACAAAATAATTAGAAGAAAAACAACAAAAAGAAGTGTTGTAACCTGCCCTTTTTTTGTCTTTCTAATTATTTGTTCAACCCAAAAACCTTTATTTACGTTTATTGTCATGATGTGTCAACTGGGCAGTTGGCTTTGACCGAGGCTTACAGGTCTTTAAAGGTATATTCAGTGATTTGACTTAATTCAAATATCACTTGTTTTTTCTTTTTTTCTGGATAATCCTCCCTACTATAGAGCCCCTGGGGTCAAAAAACCCTAGTTTCAGTTTTGGTGGCGGGTGGCAAAACCTTCATCCAATCAGGATGAGAGGGGCCTTCCTCCAATCATGATCGAGTGGGGGCGGGCCTTGGTGCACATGCTGTTGGCCTGTTGCACTTCCCCCCACTGTAGAGCGTGCATGTGCACATTTTGTTACCGGGGCGGACTGGGTGGTTTTCCAAATCACCCAAATCACTGAATGCTCCTTTAATGAATAGTTTCTGAAACGTCTGTGGGGGAAACATCTATTGGAAATTCTCTTCCGGGACACTCATCGGAACGCAGTGATCCCAGCGGCTCCGTCCCTTTAGAGCAGACATCACACTGGCTGGGCCAGGCCCGAGTGGAATAGTAAGGGAGTGGCGACACACTTTGATCTCGCCGCAAAGTGGGGTGCTATGGGCTATTGTTCCACACATTGGAACTATCCCATTGAGACAAAGCGGGGTGCTATGGGCTATAGTTCCACACATTGGAACTATCCCATTGAGACAAGGCGGGGTGCTATGGGCTATAGTTCCAAACATTGGAACCAAACATTGGAACTATCCCATTGAGACAAAGTTGGGTGCTATGGGCTACAGTTCCAAACATTGGAACTATCCCATTGAGACAAAGCGGGTGCCTATGGGCTATAGTTCCACACATTGGAACTATCCCATTGAGATAGAATGAGCACTTCCGCATTCCATTGTTAAAATGGGAGTCAACGCTAGTGTCACCAGTGCCACTCTCTTACTAGATTACTCTGGGCCAGGCTAGTACAATGACGTGACAATAAAGATGATTGTGATTGTGATTCTACCGGTACCTACTTGTTAACAGCTTGAATGCCTTAAATTTACGGCCGTCTTTCAGGCTAGACTGCCTATGTTTAAAGTTACCTTTGAACAGACCGCTGAGTTGCTTGTCATGAAAGTCCACATTAAAACAGTGTAATCGCTTGTTATAGTGTTGAAAAATATTCCAAAGTGCCGACCAGAACAACAGACCGGACGGGGCAGCCGCGCGCTGCTTCCCATAACCCTTTGCACGCCGGAGCGACGGACCTTTTTGCAATGACGTCATCAAAACGCGTCTCATATCCGGTGGATTTCCCATATGACTCAAAACTGATTAAAAACGTGGATTAAACAATGAAAACATAACTCGGGCAACTCATTCATCGCAGGGAAAGTGTTGACTCGTGAATAGAAGTCAAAGTGTTAAAACTGTGACGTGACGATGTGATGACTGTGATTCCAGATGGTGAGTGAGCTGAAGAAGCCAAGCCGGTCGTGAAGGAAGGAAGGCGCCCCGCGGCCTCCTTCTCAGCTAGCAGCTATCCGCTAGCATGTCGGCGGGGGTGTCGGCGTGGCTGCCCTTCGCCCGGGCGGCGGCCATCGGCTGGATGCCCGTGGCCAACCTGCCCATGCCCGTGGCGCCCGCGGAGAATTGTGGTGGGCAGCACCACCACCGCAAGGACGAGCTGGTGGTGCTGAACGTGAGTGGCCGGCGCTTCCAGACGTGGCGGCAGACGCTGGAGCGCTACCCGGACACGCTGCTGGGCAGCTCGGAGAAGGAGTTCTTCTACGACGAGGCGTCGCGCGAGTACTTCTTCGACCGCGACCCCGACGTGTTCCGCAGCGTGCTGAACTTCTACCGCACGGGCAAGCTGCACTACCCGCGCTACGAGTGCATCTGCAGCTACGAAGACGAGCTGGCCTTCTTCGGCATCATCCCCGAGATCATCGGAGACTGCTGTTACGAAGAGTACAAGGACCGCAAGAGGGAGAACGCAGAGAGACTGCAGGTAGGAAAGAAGCAAGTGTTGATTTTCACAGCTTTTTTATTGTCCTCAATGCAACGTTTCGGTCCTTCGACCTTCCTCGTGCATGAGGAAGGTGGTGCGGGTCTCCCTCCTCCTCTACGTATCTACAGTCTGCTGCTTTGTCACCGACGCAGCTGTTGTTATTAATAAGTCGAGTGTGCTTCCCTTCAAATAGATTTTGACAGCAAAACACGTTATTGCAGAGACCAGGATTACTGCATGTTTTTTGTGAGGGTATACCTGCCCTAGGGGACACGACACAAGAGATTATTAGTGTGCCCTGACCCCCCTTTCCTCGGAAAATGCAGATTACATTTTGAGTTCTAAGCACATTTTCATCATCGCGATAATATCCATCCATCCGTCTTCCACCGCTTATCCAGTATCGGGTCGCAGGGGCAACAGCTCCACCAGAGAGATCAAGACTTCCCTCTCCAGAGAAACATTAGTGACTTCCTCCTGGGGGATCCCGAGGCTTTCCAAGGCCAGTGAGTCGATGTGTTTCCTCCAACTGGTCCTTGGTCTGCCCCGGGGTCTCCTCCCAGTGGGATATGCATATGTCGTAAATATTCTCATGTTAACACTCCGATTGCCCGGGGTTATTTAATCCATTAAATCAGAGCGCCCAGCGATTTATAGCACTGGGCGACTTTTACCGACGGACCGGATGTTATCCCGGATGTGGATGTAGCAGCTAAATGTAGCCAAAACACTCTAGAGGCGATCTACAACAACAGGAGGTATGATTAATTACTAAGTTACTAATAGAAAGGACAGTGAACTTGGTCCTGGGCGCTGGGTGTTACTAATAGAAAGGACGGTGAACTTGGTCCTGGGCGCTGGGTGTTACTAATAGAAAGGACGGTGAACTTGGTCCTGGGCGCTGGGTGTTACTAATAGAAAGGACAGTGAACTTCGTCCTGGGCGCTGGGTGTTACTAATAGAAAGGACGGTGAACTTCGTCCTGGGCGCTGGGTGTTACTAATAGAAAGGACGGTGAACTTCGTCCTGGGCGCTGGGTGTTACTAATAGAAGGTACGGTGAACTTCGCCCTGGGCGCTGGGTGTTACTAATAGAAAGGACGGTGAACTTCGCCCTGGGCGCTGGGTGTTACTAATAAAAAGGACGGTGAACTTCGTCATGGGTGCTGGGTGTTACTAATAGAAAGGACGGTGAACTTCGTCCTGGGCAATTGGATTGTTAACAGTGATGCAAATAGACTGCATTCTGCATCCTTAAGCCCAAACCACACCAAAGGGTCGGGTCAGGACGAGAGAGTTTTTTAAGGTCAACCACACCAATGCAACTCATTGGTGACTCACTAAATTGAGAAAGGACACAATCATGTCACCCTCCAGGGGTCCTGGAATGCAATTCTGTACTCAGTACTGTACTCTAACATCGTTGAAGTAGAACTCGTAAAATGTCCCCGGGACCCGTCTAAAACAGTGGCTCCCAAACCTTTTCATGTCAAGGACCCCCACATTGACAATAATTTGCCCGTGGACCCCCATTTGAAAATATATGCCAGGGACACCCATAAGAGATGATTTGTACTGCTCTAGCAGTGATTCTCAACCCGTTTAATTTCAAGGACCCCCAGTTAGCATGCATATTAGTCTACGGACCCCCATTTAATGACATTTATATCACTGGGATGCCAAATGTATATTGTAAGATCAATGTAAATTTGACTCTGAGAGTAAACCAAGAGTAACCAAGGGTCCATTTGGTTCCAAACTATCATTTAGCTGGGGACCCCCTGGAACTCCCTGAAGGACCCCTGGGCGTCCCCACACCCCACTTTGGGAAGCACTTATCTAAAAGACCACCCCTGGGTCCCGGGACCCATTACATTGAAAACCTATTTATTTACATCACTGAGTTAATTTAAATGTTTTGACCACAATAATGATATGTAATTAACCCAATCTGGGCGGGAACCCCTTTTGGTGTTTTCAGCATTATGATATGCTTTACCTATTGAAAAATAGCAGATCTACAAGCTCGCTACGAGCTTGTAGATCTGCTATTTTGAATAATCGTGAAAATGTGGTGCAAATCTTGAATATATATGAATTCAACGTTTTTAACTCACATCTTTGCTTCAGAGGGGGTCCCTGGAACAACATATTTTCAGATGGGGGTCCAAATTACATATAATTCTGGGGGTCCTTGACATGAAATAGTGTGAGAAACATAGGGTTTTCAGAAAACTGTCAGGATTCAGAAGACCTTTGTAGAATCAAACTAAATGTTCCGTCCCTTACCCCACTACAGGACGATCTAGACGACGAGAACAAAGACAAAGCAAAGCCTCCCAACATGACGTCCAGAGAGTCCATGTGGCGAGCCTTCGAGAACCCTCACACATCCACCATGGCGCTGGTGTTCTACTACGTCACCGGCTTCTTCATCGCCATCTCCGTCCTCACCAACGTGGTGGAGACGATGCCCTGCGGCGCCGCGCCCCACCACAAGGAGGTGTCGTGCGGCGACCGCTACACGGTGGGTTGTGTTTGGTTTTTTTAACATTGGTCCAGTTGCTAAGCAACGCCGCTGTCACCTCCAGCACCAGGATATTTGCAAACGGCCCCATATATACACCTCCGTTCAAAGTAGGATTTTCAAAGCCTTATAACTCTGAAAATACGAGCGCTGTCCATGCATGGTGATCGCCATCCATCCGAGGTTCGGATGTCATTTGTGATTTTGTACCGCATCGCTCCCGACAGGTTAACGTCTCTGGCGAAAGGTAAAAAAAGAGCGTGAGCTAATGATAGCCGATGGTTACAATGGTGGTCTGGAGGCTGGTAAACAGGATGTGGAGGCTGGTAAACAGGATGTTGACATGAGCAAAAATCACTGAACCGGCTGGCAAACTACACTCTGCTGCCACCTAGCGTGGCAAAAAAAAGATGGGAGCGCTTGTTTCACCTGGCAGTTAACACTAGCGTGTCTGAACTAAACTCACCTACTACTCTGACGGCTAACGGTCATGATGACCGTGTTTTTCATGCAATTCCATTGGCCACTCTCTTCCGTGCATCTCTTGTAATGCTCTTCACACCTCTCCCCCCGCGGCGGGGGGTTGACGACTTGCCATTGTCTTCTAAATGTCACATTCCAACTAATTCAAGGCAGCGTTTCAACTCGACAGGACAACTCGACTTATTTTTTCTTTTTCATTCCAGTTTACCAAACTATAATTATAGTGACGGTGTGAGCGCTATATTGAATACCCTTGCACAGCGCGAGGTAATTAACGCCAACTGCCTGCAAATTATTTGGTCTTTGATTGTGTGATTAACAGATTATATATAAAAATCCTTTTAGACCAAATAACAAATACAATACTGGGAGTTGGGGGTGCGTCAGCTCGGTCAGGAGGTAACAGGGGTCCAACACAGTTTGGGAACGGATAAAACACTGTCCGACTTTGTATTGAGCAAATAAAATACCACAGCCAGAGCCAGGCACATTGCCCAGTCGAAAATACGACTGGGCAAATGACAAAATACGACATTAGAGTTATATATTGTAATTTTTATATAGAGGGGGAAACATTATAGGCTACACGTGTATGGGTAAGGGGCCAGGGCGCATCGATGTAATTCATATATATTTGATTGATTGTGCCAGTGCCAGAGGTCTGCATCTCAGCAGCAGCTGAGGTTTATAGCAGCACGGTTTATATACCATAGGATAGATCTCCCTCTCCGCGAGAGAGGGAGAGAGAAAAAAAGAGAGCCGTGATGCGTGCAAATCAGTTCCACTGGTCGCGTGCAGAAAAGTTTACAGACAAAGAAGGACGGACAGAACTGTTATCGTTTGACTGACAAAACATTTAGAGGTTCGGGACTATCGGGTTGGACTGATTTCCAACACTGTCATTTTTATTTGGAATCGCATCGGCAAGGATTCTCGCTCCAAGGAAAGGAAATGTCGGTCGGGTCAAACAGCTCGTAGTCACGATGCTATAAACTTTATTATTCCAGGATAATTGATTTATTTTTATCATCACCATCTTACATAATTATGCTATAAAGATGGCGTGTATAGTCAACATTTATTTATATCTATTGAGCTATGCGCTTGGTGGAAACAATACGCCAGTCAGTCAACTGGCGTATTAGTCATTGTTATTTCTGCAAACCGCATATAACAAATATAACCTCTAAAACAACATTTAGTCTATGTTGTGAGTATACATTCGTAATGTAAGTTTGCCTACATGTAGAAGTAGTTGGAATGCAACTCCTCCAGCCGGGAGGGAGGTGTGAACATCACTGCTTGCGGGGGAGAAAGGGGGACGGCGGTCAATTTGACCGAAAAAGTGCAGATATAGTAGGTATAATGCCTAAAATCATATTTACAAAACGTTTCAGATGAAAAAAAAACAGAGACGATTTGAATCGAACATTTAGAAAAAGTCATGCAAGGAGAACTTTCTCAGGACTTAATGGGCAAAGAAAATCCACTTCAAAATTTCAAAATCGGTCAGAAAGACCGCTCCGACGTGCTAGTGTTAACCTGAGGACGATTCTACAAATATCTTCTAAATCCTGAGAGTTTTCTGAAAACCCTATGTTTCTATGTCAGTCGTTCTCAAACATTTGCATGTCAAGGACCCCCAAAAATATATGTAATTGGCCACCGACCCCCATCTGAAAATGTTGTTCCAAGGACCCCCTATAGAAGCAAAAAAAATGAGTTAAAAACGTTCGCTCTGAAAGAATATATATATATATATTCAAAGATTTGCGCCACAATTTCACAAATTTAAAAAAATAGCAGACCTACATGCCTCGCTATGAGCTTGTAGATCTGCTATTTTTCAATTGCTAAAAGTATAACATAATGCTTAAAACACCAAAAGCGGTTCCCGTCCTGAATGAGTTAATGATACGCATGTCATTCTTGTGTTTTCCCAACAGGTGGCGTTCTTCTGCATGGACACGGCGTGCGTGCTCCTCTTCACCGTGGAGTACCTGGCGCGGCTGTTCGCGGCGCCGTGCCGTGTGCGCTTCGCTCGCTCCGTCATGTCGGTGATCGACGTGGTGGCCATCCTGCCGTACTACATCGGCCTGGTGATGACGGACAACGAGGACGTGAGCGGAGCCTTCGTGACGCTGCGCGTGTTCCGAGTGTTCCGCATCTTCAAGTTCTCCAGACACTCGCAGGTAACTTCATCCATTTAGACCTGAGGACCATTCTACAAATGCCTTCTACATCCTGACAGTTTTCTGAAAAACCCTCATGTTCCCAGTTACGTTCCAGAAGTGAAATGAACACGCTCCTCCATCACAGGGCCTTCGCATCATGGGCTACACTCTGAAGAGCTGCTAACATCATGGTTCTCTCCATGTCCCCTCACCATGTATCTCTCCATGTCTCTCAGGGCCTTCGCATCCTGGGCTACACTCTGAAGAGCTGTTCTCTCTCACCATGGTTCCTCTCCATGTATCTCTCTATGTCTCACCATGGTTTTCTCTCCATCTCTCTCACCATGGTTTCTCTCCATGTCTCACCATGGTTTCTCTCCATGTCTCTCTCTATGTCTCACCATGGTTCCTCTCCATGTCTCTCAGGGCCTTCTGAAGAGCTGCTAACATCATGTATCTCTCCATGTCTCTCAGGGCCTTCGCATCCTGGGCTACACTCTGAAGAGCTGTTCTCTCTCACCATGGTTCCTCTCCATGTATCTCTCTATGTCTCACCATGGTTCCTCTCCATGTATCTCAGGGCCTTCTGAAGAGCTGCTAACATCATGTATCTCTCCATCGCTCTCACCATGGTTTCTCTCCATGTCTCACCATGGTTTCTCTCCATGTCTCTCACCATGGTTTCTCTCCATGTCTCACCATGGTTTCTCTCCATGTCTCACCATGGTTTTCTCTCCATCTCTCTCACCATGGTTTCTCTCCATGTCTCACCATGGTTTCTCTCCATCTCTCTCACCATGGTTTCTCTCCATGACTCACCATGTATCTCTCCATGTCTCACCATGGTTTTCTCTCCATCTCTCTCACCATGGTTTCTCTCCATGTCTCACCATGGTTTCTCTCCATGTCTCACCATGGTTTTCTCTCCATCTCTCTCACCATGGTTTCTCTCCATGACTCACCATGGTTTCTCTCCATGACTCACCATGGTTTCTCTCCATGTCTCACCATGGTTTTCTCTCCACCTCTCTCACCATGGTTTCTCTCCATGACTCACCATGTATCTCTCCATGTCTCACCATGGTTTCTCTCCATGTCTCACCATGGTTTCTCTCCATGTCTCACCATGGTTTCTCTCCATGTCTCACCATGGTTTCTCTCCATGTCTCACCATGGTTTTCTCTCCATCTCTCTCACCATGGTTCCTCTCCATGTCTCACCATGGTTTCTCTCCATGTCTCACCATGTATCTCTCCATCTCTCTCACCACGGTTTCTCTCCATGTCTCACCATGGTTTCTCTCCATCTCTCTCACCATGGTTTCTCTCCATGACTCACCATGTATCTCTCCATGTCTCACCATGTATCTCTCCATCTCTCTCACCACGGTTCCTCTCCATGTCTCACCATGTATCTCTCCATGTCTCTCAGGGCCTTCGCATCCTGGGCTACACTCTGAAGAGCTGCGCCTCAGAGCTGGGCTTCCTGCTGTTCTCTCTCACCATGGCCATCATCATCTTCGCCACGGTCATGTTCTACGCCGAGAAGGGCTCCACTTCCTCCAAGTTCACCTCCATCCCCGCCTCCTTCTGGTACACCATCGTCACCATGACTACACTCGGGTAAGGAGGCGTATATATACGTCAACACCATTGTATTGTGTTGAGCGCACGCGTGCGCCGCCACGTGTGTGTGTGTGTGTGTGTGTGTGTGTGTGTGTGTGTGTGTGCTCGTGTGTGTGTGAGATTTGTTTGTTTGTTTTAAGTCGGTTTAAAGTTGGTTTAAAGTCGAGGTGCAATGGCTTTATAGTTGGCGTATACGCCGACGACACTCAAGGTTTCTGTTTATTGTTACGTCTTGTGTACAGACTGGTGCACACTGGACGCGTTTTTTTGAAAACTGATGGAGAAACGCAGCTAAAAATCCGAAAAACACGCTCTGTCTGCAGGGACCTTAAGATAACAACAGTAGAATAATTATTTAAAAACTAGCGCTTTCCTTTGCCGTGGTGTCTTTCTCGTTCTCGAGAAACGCGGTCTCGGTGTGTTACTGCAGTCTTTCTCGTTCTCGAGAAAGACACCACCAGACACCACTGTACTGTACTGTACTGTACTGTACTGTACTGTACTGTACTGTACTGTACTGTACTGTACTGTACTGTACTGTACGTGGGAGGAAGTGCTTTGAGACTGCGTGGCCGTTTTCCATGCGGCAGCAACGTTTGTTTTAGTGTGTGTGTGTGTGTGTGTGTGTGTGTGTGTGTGTGTGTGTGTGTGTGTGTGCGTGTGCGTGCGTGTGCAGTGAATCGGTATCGTTGTGTTACACATGCACGTGGTCTCAAGATTCGACTTTATTGTTCCATCTTGTGTAACAGTAAAACTTGCAAACCAGTGACAGAAAGACTGACAAATCACCGAATGGGACAAAGGGGTTTGTGTGTGAGTTTGACTGCAGACAACAGTGCTGGTCTTTAGGGAGAAACGGGAGGCAGCGCATCACAATCTTC
Organism: Electrona antarctica; assembly: GCF_951216825.1. NCBI lineage: Eukaryota > Metazoa > Chordata > Actinopteri > Myctophiformes > Myctophidae > Electrona > Electrona antarctica. Next base: position 63,934,569 of record NC_136807.1, read on the forward strand.
CTCTTTTCTCCTCCGTAATGGCTGTGGCATCGCCTGGCCTTTCCACGTCACCCGTGGGAGTATAAAGACACACACACACACACACACACACACACACACACACACACACACACACACACAGTCGCACGCACGCACGCGCACACACACACACACACACACACACACACACACACACACACACAGTCGCACGCACGCGCACACACACACACACGGATGGATAATAGGCTATATAGAAGTGAGCGGGGGGGAATAAGGTAAAAAAAAAAAAAACACATTGCTGTGAAACAAAAAAAGAGAGATGGAGTGAAAGATAACGGGAACTGTGCTCCGCTCTGCCTCTTTGTGTTGACTGTACGTGCGTAGGTGGGTAAGCAGGAACAGCATTATTTCCGAACCAACCAAAACATGCACTGACTCCCTTCCCCCTCACACCATCACAACTAACAAAGCTGCGCTTCTGTTTTTGCGAGAACATGCACTTGTTGTTCGCCGTTGGTCGTGACAATTGATTTCTTTACGCCGTAAAAGGCTGTGGCAGGAAGTCAGGGCATATATTTATATACTGACGCTGTGGCATGTTTTATTTAACACATTGAGACCTGAGACCAGATTGATTCTACAAATGTCTTCTAAATCGATCTTGTCAGTGGTTCTTGAACTATTTCATGTCAATGACCCCCAAAAATTATATGTATTCGGCCGCCGGCCACCATTTGAAAATGTTGCTCCAGGGATCGACTACCATGCAGAAGCAAAGATTGGAGTTAATTAAAGAATGATTACTATATGCCAGGATATCGCCCGTTCAACGTGTGTGTGTGTTTGTGTGTGTGTGTGTGTGTTTGTGTGTGTGTGTGTGTGAGCGTGCGTGCGTGCGTGCGTGCGTGCGTGCGTGCGTGCGTGTGTGCCTGCCTGCCTGCCTGCCTGCCTGCCTGCCTGCGTGCGTGCGTGCGTGCGTGCGTGCGTGCGTGCGTGCGTGCGTGTTTTGTCGGATTAGGTGTTGATCTCTCATTAGCCGATGAGAAGTACAGGCCGGTGCCATTACAGCGACCGCTATGCTCCGTGCAATGAGCAGAAATGCCGCCTGGGACGGGGATTTGGAGATAAAAGCGACGGAAAACGTGGTCTACAAGCTTGTAGATCTGCTATGTATTTTTCAACGGCCCAAGTTTAAAAATGGTTAAAAAGTGGTGACACAGGTTAATTGTCACCAAGCCTGTTTCCATTGTTGCACCTCCAGGCCTGTATACGCCTAGTTAAACCTGCAGCCCTCGGCCCTTCGTAACTTACCAAAGCCATGAATCGCCTCCTCGGATTAGCTTTGCGAAACGGAACAGCTGTGGCGAACGTGCATCGTTTGATTTGCGAGCGGAGGGGGATAACATAATGTTTATGTCACTATAAATGTCTTCCTGTCATGTATGGTCCGTATATGTATGCATGGAGATGAGAACTGCACAAATCAAGTCATTAATGACCAGACAGTGGATTCTCAGTAAATGGTGAGAACATTGTTTCACTGAGAAATGACTCATTCTTATGTCACTTCTACCTTTCCTCCTGTCATTGTCATTGTTCTATACCAGAGCTTTGCCTGTCGGCCACCGGCCTACTGGGAACGATGCAAGTTGGGAACCCACTAGTATGCAATACCCGTTGTCATAGCGCCCATTTTAACGGTCTGTCCCTTTTGTGTCCAGATATGGAGGAGATCTCTGTGTCTGTCTGTCTGTCTGTCTGTCTGTCTGTCTGTCTGTCTGTCTGTCTGTCTGTCTGTCTGTCTGTCTGTCTGTCTGTCTGAAGAGTGCAAACTGTCCTTAAGTAATCAAATGGCAGGTGTGTGTGTGTGTGTGTGTGTGTGTGTGTGTGTGTGTGTGTGTGTGTGTGTGTGTGTGTGTGTGTGTGTGTGTGTGTGTGTGTGTGTGTGTGTGTGTGTGTGCGGTTGCCATGGCAACCAGTTGGCTGAGGCAGAGCCTGGGAATATTTAGGTCCATGCACTGACAGAGCCTGACTGACCAGAGCATTTTGAGGTGGTTTTCTGGACAACAGTATATCCCACCGACTCGATGCCGGGCACCGCACCCCCTGTGGTGGTGTTTGGAACGTGTGTGTTCGAATTTGAAGTCGGTGGAGCGAATGGTTCTCGAGTTACGTGGATTACAGACGTACACACACACACACGTATACAACATGTACAGAGACACGGTGCATTTATTGCCAGACAGTACAGTCAGTTTACTGAGCGTAACCATTCATACATACATCCATCCCTCATAATCTGGGTTAGGGTCTTATTACGGCGGACATTATGCATATATGTGCACAGCAGCGCGTCACGC